>NC_085013.1:29172187-29222805 GCF_963854185.1 Sardina pilchardus
AGGATCACGGATCGGGAGAAGTTTTGCCCAAGGCCAATAACTCAAGCATTATAAAGTGTCCAAAAACAGAGGGAACTATAGTGTGTAGACTACTGAGGGAACTATACTATGTAGACTACTGAGGGAACTATACCATGTAGACTACTGAGGGAACTATACTATGTAGACTACTGAGGGAACTTTAGTATAGACTACTGAGTACTGTGGGGAAATACAGTGTGTAGACTACTGAGTACTGAGGGAATTAAAGTGTGTAGACTACTGAGGGAACTACACTGTAGACTACTGAGGGAACTATAGTATAGACTACAGAGTACTGGAGGAACTACAGTGTGTAGACTACTGAGTACTGAAGGAACTATAGTGTGTAGACTACTGAGGGAACTATAGTGTGCAGACTACTGAGGGAACTATAGTGTGTGTAGACTACTGAGGGAACTATAGTGTGTGTAGACTACTGAGGGAACTATAGTGTGTGTAGACTACTGAGGGAACTATAGTGTGTAAACTACTGAGGGAACTATAGTGTGTAAACTACTGAGTACTGAGGGAACTATAGTGTGTAGACTACGGAGTACTGAAGGAATTATAGTGTGTAAACTACTGTACAATGTTTTATGTGCATCAGCGCAGAATGCTGTTTTTTTGGCTCTTATTCCACCACAGCACAGCATTCTAATGTGGAGGCAATCTTTATTCTCCAGATTCCAGATGTGCAAAAACTACAGCTATGGTTCCACAGCTGCTGGAACATCTCCATGCCTGCTGATGCCTTATCGGAGGGATTTCAGAGTGCTTTAAAGAACTCCCTGGCCAACCAAATTCCCAGAATTCCTTGAGCCAGATCAGATTCCTGTGTGTCCCAATGTGGACTTGGGATGGAGGCTGACACACTTTTAGTCAGTGTGTGACGGTCATACCCCATGTGTGCAGTGTGTGTGTGTGTGTGTGTGTGTGTGTGTGTGTGTGTGTGTGTGTGTGTGTGTGTGTGTGAGAGAGAGAGAGAGAGAGAGAGAGAGTGTGTGTGTGTGTGTGTGTGTGTAACACTATCCTTCAACAGCATATACTGTATTACACCCTGACCAACATGCCACGAGTGTGGCGTTAGGAGAACATGGGCGTCATGCAGGACCCTCTGACATATCTGTGAGAATGTCAGCCACTGCATGGCTCTCTCTCTCTCTCTCTTTTTCTCTCTCCTTCCCTCTCTCTCTCCCTCTCCCTTTTTCTCCCCCTCGCTTTTCTCGTTCTCTCTCCCTCTCTCTCTATCTCAATCAGCCGGAACAGACACACGGCCATGTTTTCGAATGGAAACCCAAGCTGAAGTGGGCTGAAGTGACTCAGTAAGCGAGCAGGAATAACTCGTCTTAACTGCCTTACACACACTCCGTCCTTGGGACGACAAAAAAAGAACCGGGGAAGAAAAGAGGGAGAGCGAGAGAGAAACAAAAACATTCCTCTGAGATAAACTGTGTCTTTATTTTCCAGAAGTGACCGCATAGCAGTGACTTCTCCACAACCACAGACAAGCGTATAACAGCAGAGAGGAGAGGAGAGGAGAGGAGGAGAGGAGGAGAGGAAGAGAGGAGAGGAGGAGATAGTTCTGCGTGTTAGCCAGTCGTTGGAGCTGTTTGCTACTGGAAGGGACATTAACCTAACGTGTCAACATAACAACACAAACACCCACTCAAACAGTCCCCCGTCAACCCAAACCAGCGCGTGCACACAACCCCCCACCCACAGCCCTCCTGGGAGGAACCCAATTGGGATTGGTGGTTGGTGATGACCCTAGCCCCAGTGTGATTGGCTAGTGGTGACCCTAGCCCCAGTGTGATTGGCTGGTGGTGACCCTGGCCCCAGTAGGTGCACTGGGTTAGTGTGGCACTTCCTGGCTGTTAACCAACACTGAAAACTCCACCACTTATGCTTTACTCTTGCATACAGCCACTGCGCGCACACACACACCTGCTTAAATGTGTGCGTACACAAACACATTCACACACAAGTGCACACAGATCTGGACACACACACACACACACACACACACTTAAGTGTGTGCATACACAAACACATTCGCACACACAAGTGCACACAGATCTGGACACACACACACACACACACACACACACACACACACACACACTTAAGTGTGTGCATACACAAACACATTCGCACACACAAGTGCACACAGATCTGGACACACACACACACACACACACACACACACACGTTACCTTGCTGGATTTCCTGGAGCGAGGCTTTCCGGCGCGGACCACTTTGGCTGGACTCTGCGGCTCTGTGGACACACACACAGATAAAAGTGAGAAGGTGACCATGTGTGTTTGTTCAAGCGTGGAACAACACACCGCACACTGTCCAAACCCAACAAACCCCATCCTCACATCTGACTGGCCGACTCTACTGGCTCTGAAGGCCGCAAGTGGTGGACCTGGTGCCAGAGGCCGCCTTATATAAACTCGTGCCATTGCGTTGCGTGTCCTTGGCCTGCGCGTAGTGGCAGCACTACCTCGCCTCACTCCCTCCGCTGGGGTGCTTTGCGGGCATGTGTGTAAGGGATGCCTCAGATCAACGCTGCGCTGCGCTGTACAGCTTTACTCTAGCTCAGAGAAACCACCCGAGTCTGGGGCAACCTTCACACCCGGAGTCATTTAAAAAAGAAAGGAGAGAGAGAGAGAGAGAGAGAGAGAGAGAGAGAGAGAGAGAGAGAGAGAGAGAGAGAGAGAGAGAGAGAGAGAGAGAGAGAGAGAGAGAGAGAGAGAGAGAGAGAGAGAGAGAGAGAGAAAAAAAGAAAATGCAACAAGCGGGTTCTATTGCGTGTGTTCTCAGGCAGAGAAGTGGGTTATAGTTGAGATAACGTTTCAAGATAAGAGCTCCATGGAACTAGTGAATGTTTGCGTTCCCTTCCTAAACACTGTGCAATAGCACTTCATCTGGAGAGAGGAAGACGGCTGAATCAGCATGTGCGCTGAAATGGTGTAAAATGGCCGGACTTGTTCCAGGGTGATGACATTGGGCAGCCCGGCATTAACACACAAGAACACCTGCTGAACACAGCCGGCCGTCCACACACACAGGTCAACCATTAACTGCCCCAGGAGCAAACAGTGTGTGTGTTTACAACAGAGCCTCGGCCATGAGCGGCCATGGACGACACGCGTTGCTCTCGCTCTCTCCGATCCTCACTCCCTCTCTCTCTCTTTCTCTCCCTCTCTGATCCTCTCTCTCTCTCTCGCGTCCGCCCATTCTCACTCTCTCTCACAATGTCGGGTCCCTATGGTATGTGGGCCGTTGTTCATTAACAATGGGTTGCCTGGAAATATTCGTCGCAGCAACAAAATACATGACATGCAGAATCAACTCCCCTGCTTCACCAAATAATGAGGCCTAAATTCATGGCAACAGTGTAACTAGCTAACAAATGATGGCTCACATCAGTGCTAATAACTAAGTGTCAATACTGCAGGGCTAATAGAAGAGGATGTTTTGTGCTGGATGCTAAGAGCCAAATCAAACGAGACAGTCAACACCTTGTTTCTCCAAACACCATGTTGACAATAGGCTGAGAAACAAAGTCACAGTTCACTTCTGTTGGTTTGTTTTCATTAACCTGCTGCACTTTCAAGCGGAACGAATCACCATTTTTTTCCCCCATGCAGGGGCATGTAGCAACACTGCTTACAAAACCAGTTTGAGAAAGCTGCCCATGCCGCCAAAAACTGAGAAAATATAGGTCTACAAACAAAATGGGGAAGGATCGAAAAAGAAGAGCAGAGAAATGGGACAGGATTTTACAGGCACAGAGCAGGCCGTCCAACCCTGGGAGTGTCAGGGGGCCTTTATCACCAGGGATGGCCTGCTCGATAAGGCCCCTAGAGCTGGAAAACAGTGTGGGGTGTGACCCGGCGCTCACACACACACTCACACTGATACTGCGTTGGCAGCAGCACAGCTGCTGGGGAGAGCTGGGGAGGGCCGGGGGAGCTGCGTCCAACACACATCCCATCCAGCAGCTTGCGTGGGGTCAGCTGCAAACGCTCACGGCAGAGGCAATATGTCCAGAAGAACAACCACGACAAAAACTCAGTCATTCAGGAAACAGTGCACGCGCCACCAGAAGACTTGTGGTTCACACGCGAGACAGCACATTCTAGAGATCTACTTTGTTTAACTTGACAGTTTGGCATATTTACACATCATTATATCTGTGTGTGTGTATGTGTGTGTGTGTGTGTGTGTGCGCCCACATACGTGCATGCCTGGCTAATAACTCTGAGCATGCATAGCCTACTTTCTCACTATTTTGCTTGTTTATTGTTTGCCACATAATGAGCAGCTTGGTTTTTATAGCATCACACACACACACACACACACACACACACACACACACACACACACACACACACACACACACACACACACACACACACACACTTGAATACATAAGTTAAAAAATGAGGTCCTTTTGGTTACCACAGAACTGCAGCAGGTGAAAGGGCTGACTCCTCTCACATGAAGACCGTAAAGAGGAAAATGTGTTTACAACGGTGAACGTCTCTCCACCGTGATGCTGAATCCATGCCACTCTGTCACAACTTTCCCATTCGAGACAGCAATGCATTGTGGGATCTCAAGACTTTTAAATTAGACACAGGGTAATCTAATTATGAGATGCGTGGTAATCTAATTATGACCAGACTTCATGATGCCAAAACTCTCTCCCATACTGTACAAGGCCTCTGGAGGATTCATCTCATTAGGCCATGATGCAGACAAACAACCATGATACTGTTGACATGCAAATCCTTGCGAAGTGGTGCCCAATGCAGCATTTGGTAGTTGGAGAGTTGCATTGCAATTGCTAGAAAACAACACTATAGACTGAAATGCAAATCTAACTCCTGTACGTTAGGACAGTGAATTTTATTGTTGGTCTCTTTCAACTGCTTAAACATACAATGTCTCTCAAGGATGACTTGGTCATCGCTTTACCACTTTCAAGGAATTCAACAATCTATCATTAGTTAGCCTACATTACTCAAGTTTCAACTATGTCACCTGTTGAATGTTGTCTGACTAAAGAACGTAACCTTCCAGTACATGCAATGTATACGATTGACAAGCTCGTCACAATATATGTAATGTTACTGGGGTAATGTGTCAATGTCTCAACGCCTCAGAATAAACTGGGGGAATCATGCATCTTCATCTTCTACAGATACCGTAATGCGCAACACCGTATCAGGTACATTTCCAAATTAATTATGTCCGATTTGTTTGAATATTGTGGTTTTAATCAACTAATCTTTAAAGAAGTGTTTCGGCACTGAGGCCTGTGCTTTGCTACTGCTCATCGCAACCATTCCCGGTACGTAGAGTTGCAGTTGTCAGCACTCCACGTGCTCCAGTGCAATTTGATCAGATACCGAGGGGGATGGGGACTACCGAATCTGCCTTCATCAGCAAATCCGCCCGAATAAGTGCTCGATCGGGCCCCACATCAACTCGTATTATGAACACGAATGTTGTCAAGTGCCATAAAAATACTTTGCCTGGGTGAAAACACCAAAAAGCAGCCTAAGTTCCGGTGTAACCTAACATTACACTAATAACTGTGAGTCATTAGCCGACAGCTAGCATGTCACGTTAAACTTGGTAACGTTTATGTGAAACCAGCTTCGCCGTAGCCAGGAAGACCTACGTTATCGTAGCTGCAATACAAAATAAACACAGGGACTTTGCTCGCCCACCTCAATACATGTTAAAGTAACTTATTTGATTCACGTCACCAATCCACATGGGCAAAACAGTACTACTTTGTATCAAACGTTAGTGATTAAAATTAATGGTTACGTTAGCTAACTTAGCTCAGTGTGTTTCCAGGGCAAGTTAGGTTGACTTGGAAATCTAACTTCAAGTACACTGCAGTGACAAACAGTGGCATGCAATATTTGCAATCCACTTATTCGCTTTGCTTTACATGAAATAGCAAATATGACAACGTTGTAAGTAACAAACAGATGTTTTAGTGACAGCTGTCTCGAATCCACATGGCTAATTCTCGAAAGCTAACTAGCAAGCTAATAGGCCACACCTCTTCACTCTGATTTGTCCTCTCCATGTCCATGTATGAATAACAGAAATTTTCACTCGAGTTGTCACAGACATGGCAATTAATCATGTCCAACTTCTAAATTCAACGAACAGTGTTACGAACAAGAAATACATTTGTTGGATTGCTATCTAAGATAATACATCACAGCAACCAATGCTACCTATATAATGAAATGAGCATGAATCAACTGCTGCTAACAGGCAGTGAACACATGTAGTTAGCCATGCTATGTTAGCTAGGTTATTTAGCTTGCCAGCTAAGTCCCAAGCCTATCCGCTAGCTTGGTATAACGTAGCAATTGTAACAAGCTAAGTTTAGCCTAACGAAGTTGTGAGAAACTTTCCAAACAAGCCCATCGCCATATGTTGCAGTGTCGGTATGGTAATGTTCCAGCTGATACTGTCATAAAGTTGAGATAAACAAACAAACCTGTCTCTTGACTGTTGCTAGTTGTTGGATTGTTGGAGGGGCAAGCATTCTTCTTCGTCCACGGGTTTACCTTCGGTGGAGGTGCCTCGATAACTTTTTTCTTTGCTTTTTCATGAGGATCAGCATTATTGCTCGTGGCATTTTGGTCATTTTCTTTGTTGTTCACGTTACCCTTGTTTATTTCGTCGACAGGGGCGAGGGTTTCCATGATCCCCTGTTTTTGATGTTTTGAATCGACTTTGAGATCTCTGTGCCCCTCCTCGTGGTTGGCTCTATCGGATTCCTGGGGTCGGTCGACGTCTGAGTTGTTTTGGTTCTCTCCACCTAAGCGACTCCCTGTCACGTCGGACTCAACGACAACAACTTCTGTAGACATCGTGTAACGAAAAATCCCTTTCAGGATTTTTCTATACCTCACAATTGAAAAACGTGTTTTTAAAAATCTACCAACGATAGAAAGTAAAGCGAAGAATTGAAGACAAGCAGATTGTAAACAATTTGAAGTTGCAACACGCCTGCCAACAGCATCAACATATACGATTTAGTAAATACGCCATTGCTATAACCAATTTGTCTAAAAACGACGTGCAACTAAAAACGTAACTCTCTGTTAAAACTTTCCGAATTGGCTGATCTGCAAGTTAGCTACTTAGCTAGCCTCCCTAGAGTAGAGTAACTTTACCTATCACTTTTAATGGCCACGAGTAAACGTAAGGCTAAAAGACTTGTTGCTGCCCCTACTGTCCACTCGTGGTAAGACAGGCAGGATGGGTGCCATGTGGTTGCCGAGTGGTGAATCTGACGTGGCCTATCCACTGAGGCACCGCTCAAGTGAGCAAGGCTGCAGGACTTGCTTCAGTTCTCTAGTTGCGCGGGTTATCACGAGAGAATGTACTACAGTATCCTGTCACCAGGCCAACCAAACCATTGTGACATTTCATCTACATTCCAAATATTGTTACAGGTTGTTCTTGAGTTGTAAAATAGAAATTCACAAATCCATGGTTTCGTTTCTTTCATATTTGAATTTTATTGTATGCATTATAGGCCTACTTTACTTTCATGTAAATGTTCTGGCATGTAAACATTTGCATTTATATTTTCTGAATTTTAATATATCTATTATGTTCAGTGACTTTCACCACCACGTCATTGTTTGTACGCATAACCTTTACTACTGAACGTTTCCCTTTAAGTACAGTCATCGTGAGGTGGTACAGTTTCAAGTTGAGTAGGCATCACATGGTTTTATCAGCTTGCTAGACCAAGGCAGTAGCCTGAATAAAAGATAGAGGTTGCCCTCTGTTGGCAGTACTCTATCACTGCAGACGCCAAAAAATACATCAAACGTGTGCATTTGTTTATTAAATCAGACAAAGCATTTATAGGCCTATTATAACTTCATTATTACATTTATGAAAAGAATCAGCTAGAATGTTTCATGCTGGTTGATGGTTGGAAGAGCTCAAATCTGATTGCAGGACATGATCAGAAACTGAGCAGTAGTGCCAAGGAACTGACCATCAAAAGAGTCAGGAGACCTTGTTCTGTTGAAGCAGCTGAGAGCAGTGCTTTTGGTTTTGTGTATATATAAGGGTGGTCCTACAATAGAAGGAGAAAGACACAAAACACAGGCCTCAATCTGATTGGGGAGTTGTGGTTCCCATGGATACAATGGTCACAGATGAACTCACAAAGCATTTTGTCAATAAAACTTGTGTTGGTCATGGAGATGAACTAATGGACTTCTTCTCCTTGCATCCTTCATTACTGAACAGGATATTCTGAGCAGCATGTATAGATAATGAACAAGCGGTCATACCTGTGGAGGGCAGATCAGCTTGATGGGGTCGGTCAGGCTGGGAATAATATCTTTCTCACCCTCTGGCTGAAACTAAACAGCGAAGAGAAGTGGTTACAGCCACTAAAGCATTGGTGCACAGAAACAGTGTCAGATACACAACGTTCACGATACCCTTGTTGGCACGCAGAACACTTCAGTCTGTGAATAATTTGTTATGAGTGGTTTCAACTAAGTGCTTATATGAAGACTATCGCTGTATCAATACTGTTAGACACAATAACACCCCTGGCCCACACATCTGCATGGTGACACTCACCATGTTGTTCCACAATCCCTTGGCCAACTCTTCATGGCCTTTGATAGTAAAGTGGAAACAGTCAGGTCCAAAGTAACTGAGGTCAACTGTGCCATCCTGAACCAAGCATAACAAATAGGGCATCAAAGACATTCAACTCACAAGGTTAAAACTTCTCTCTTCTCAATATGAATATCATTGAGGTGTGCTGTATCTTTCAGGGGTCACCCTTAGTGGGCCTACTAGAAGTGCACTGTGACCTATGACCTTACAGGTGATCTTGGAAGTTCCGTGTTAGTGAGATAGGGCTGAAGAACCACGGCAAAGTCCTCCTTGAAGAACCGGCCACTGTGGATGAGTTTCTCCAGTCTAAGCTGGACACAGACAACTTGCAATATTAAAATATTGTATGACGGAATCGAAGATGCGAGGCAAAAGTGAACACATGCAGCGTACCTGGAACTCTCGGTTGAGGTCTACGACTTCCTGCAGCTCGGTAGAGTTTTCCTCTGGCAACACCAAACAGGAGCAGAAGGTCCTGCACTCAGGAGATGTGGAGAGGGAGTCTTATTCGCTCATAACAACTCACTCTTCACACCCAAATCAATACACAGATATCTAGGATCACTAGTAAACATAAGAGTGAAATTAAGTATTATTGTGCAAATCTACATTTCTGTGGGATATTAATGAGTTGATGGGGAGACTATTGCTGGTATCACAAAAGTAATAACGTCTGATCACTCGGAGCTAAATGTCCACTGTGGTCCGCCGCACATGAACTGGAAAAGCAAACGATGGAATTGAACACGTCTCCAGTGTAGATCTGAAATGAGCAGCAGGCAACTGATCTAAGGGGGAGAGATATCACACCTCTGCAGCTGGCAGCCCACTGTTGGCCTCTGGACGTCCCTCAGGGACTTCATGGTCAGGATTTGCACCATGTTCACGATCAGCCTTGGGACCTGCAGATGGACAAATTCAGACTCATAGGGTGAGATATCTAGCCTTGGGACCTGCAGATGGACAAATTCAGACTCCTAGTGAGATATCTAGCCTTGGGACCTGCAGATGGACAAATTCAGACTCATAGGGTGAGGTGTGCGTCTAGCTGAGATATCTAGCTTGTGTATCAACAGGACATTTGAATATCAAAAATACTCCAGTGTTACCTCATCCATCAGCATTTGAAGAGACTCTGTGATGTGCTGGACAAAGTTATCCACAGAGAAGAGTGTCTGGTGGCAGAATTACAACTGTTATACAAATGCAGTTGTAGGACTCCATGCAGATCAGTTTATAGCTACACATATGGGTCTGTATACTTTGTCTTTGCAGTAGTCACAAATGTCATTCATCCCAATGAGGACAGTGACCAGTTTCCAGTCCTCTTTGAAGTTCATGGCCTGAGAGCAAAAACAATATAGATTTGGTAACAGTAAAGATGAACTCGAACATATACAATATAGAAATAGCCACTAATATATTCTATAATCTGCCCACTGTAATTCAAGGAGAAGGCTTACTGAATAGTTTTTGAAGGTGTCAATCATGTTTCTTGTCTGCTCAGAAAAGTTTCTGGGAAAACCAAAAAAAGAGTACTAAGTACACATTCTGTGATGAAAATGTTTTGTGCATTCTCTAATGAAATGAAAAGGCTGTCCAATAGCGTTCCCTCTCTGTCCCTTCCTTACACAGCCTATGTTGTCCAACATTTTATCAATGCGGACTTTGCACCAAAAACAGATTGTGCAACACTGCTCTCAATATGATCATAATTGTGTTCGTAAATCAATAAAAATACCATATCCACACGCATAATTTGTTGAAGGTCATTTCTTATCATGACCTGATCAAATGACAAATACAAACCTCAGGGAAGGCTGTTTGGAAATGCCAAGAGCAAAAAGCCGACGCCCAATGTGGGGTTTGAACCCACAACTCTCAGATTAAAAAATAAAACAGATTATTATTAATAATAATAAAAAAAAAACTTACAAACTGTTATGTCCTGTAACAGCCAAGTTGAATCCCGTATCCTCTAAAGAGGCAGGGTATCCATTCATGGTCCATATGGGAGCAGGACCCAACACATCTGGATTAAAGAGCTTCACAATATCTGGAAGGGAGGGAGAACTGGTTCATTTCAAATCATCAACAAGCTGAAACATATAGACCTTAACATCCCAACTTACTAGCAAGAGTTATAACATCTTGATATGACCCATGCCCTCCAATGCTGTAAACAAAAGCATAACAAACACAACATGTATGACCAGGATATACTGTATATCATAGAAATATCACACCATTTCCTGGTCAGATTAATGTCAAAGGTAGCCTATTAATTATGACCTTGAACATCATAACCTTTGCATGTCCTATGATGCAATATGTTATGATTGATGTCTGATTAAGAGTTGGTTTAACACAGAGTGCAGTCAAGTCAAAGGCATCAGCTGGAAAGTCATGTACCTCCATGAAACATGGCGGTATTCAATTGGCACTCCCAAAACGCTGGACGCATTGGCTGCAATTGCAGTCTGAGACACAAAACATAAAAAATAAATACATAGATCAAAAGTATATGTGTTCATGATGCCACACACACACACACACACACACACACACACACACACACACACACACACACACATGTTTGCAGCTGAGTCTAGGTCTACTCACCGTCAGTGAATCCCCCAGTGCTCCGATCACTTTGATATCTGCTGGTTTCACCAACTCCACTGAAACCCAAACAAAACCACTGAGTTCCATGAAGCACCATTGACTGCACTGAAGACGAGACACTCAATGAGGCTGGTTGGCACTCACCTGATGTGGGTACAGAGGGAGATGGGCTCATGTCTGGGCACTGGAACAGAGGATGCTGGATGTTACTGGCTCTGATTGAGTCCGGATCTTCCTACAGGAGAGGACACACACACACACACACACACACACACACACACACACACACACACACACACACACACACACACACACAAATCATAAACAGTGTGTTTTTGTTTGGCTGATTGCATGTGATCCAGCTTAAAGTTTGGTTAGCCTACTAGATCATAACGTCGCATCGTATTATAGGCTAATGGTCTGAGTACAATAACTAGGCTAAACAAATATACATTTGAATATATTTATGAATGATATAAAATAGAATAAATAATCAAATAGAAACATCCAGAAGGAAGGATTATAAGTAGGCCTATGTTTTTCTAGTCAACAGGAAGTAATACTTTTAATTTGACAAGCTTGTTGCTTGGATACCAAAGTTAGTTCATTTCACCAAAGATCCGCTTTAACCCTCTCTGATTTCACTTAGAACCGATAGATCTATGACTCAAAACCTTTTACTTGTTTGTTGTACCTTTTATTTCTTAAAAAAAAAAAGAGAAAACTTTTAAAATCATTTAACTAGCCTACTTCTGCTTAATCTTTCCTGGTTGTGTTCACGTCTTTATTACATTCATAAACTTTGGTGAGTGATTAGCATTGCATAGCAGCAATTACATTAGATTGAATGGGGCTAGCATGTAGCATGCTGGGATAACTTTGAGCCAATTTAGTGATTTAAAAGCCAATCAGAGATTAACGGTTATATTATTATGTTTGTTTGTTTGTCTGTTTGGTAGCAAGATAACTCAAAGTTATGGATGGATTTCGATTAAATTCAGGAAAGGTCTGAAATGACCCAAGGAAGAAGCCATTAGCCTACATTTTGGGACTACTAGAGACCCGATCACTGACTCTGGATCCAGGAGGCGCTTATGTTCTCGCTTGGCGGAGGTCTGCGCTCTCTAGTTTTCTGTATTAGAGTAGCCTACACTACTCATATTTATGTATACTTGATGGTTACTGTATGAGTTTCTGTTTACATTCACATATAAGATCAATTTGTATTCATCGGGTTTATAGAGTCAGTCCTGACCCTGGATCCCTGGAACTTTGATGTGGACAGAACTAGACGCCTTCAACTGGACCGCTGCCTCTATATTGGAGCGTGTTCGACCTGAACAGTTAAGACACACATACTGTACAGTGTACACGGACATTGTACACTGACACTACCACATACCAGGGTATTTCCTTTTATTTTGGACATGAGTTTGTAACAGTTTGTTTGATACTTTGCTTCTTTTATGAGCACCTTGTGGTGGGCACCTTGATTGATCTACACATCTTATAAGACTTGCCTTGATTCTCCTTCACTCAAGGTCTTATTAAACTTGCCTTGTTCAAATTCTCCTTCACTCAAGGTCTTATTAAACGTGCCTTGTTCAAATCCTCCTTCACTCAAAGTCTACACATCTTATTAAACTTGCCTTGTTCAAATCTTCCTCACTCAAAGTCTACACAAACTTGCCTTGTTCAGATCTTCCTCACTCAAAGTCTACACATCTTAGACTTGCCTTGTTAAAATCCTCCTCACTCAATGTCAACACATCTTATTCAATTTCAATTTTCAATTTAATGTCGCTTATAGAGCGCCAATACATTACACATGTCTCAAGGCGCTTTACAGAGTGTTAGACATTCAAAGAGAGCCCATGAGTAACAGGGGCAAGGAAAAACTCCCTAGAATTGGAGATACATATAGGAAGAAACCTCAGACAGACCCACGACTCAAGGGCCCAACCCATCTGCCTTGGGTCAGTTACAGTACAGTCATTTGTAGTTTGAAAGTTACAATGACAATGAAAGTTCAAATAGTCCAGTGTAGGGAATAAATTGTCCATTAGTAATCCATTAGTTATTTCTGAAGGTGATGGGTCGCTGGGATCCGAGGGCCAAAGATTATTAGATTATTAGATTATTAGACTTGCCTTGTTCAAATCCTCCTTCACTCAAAGTCTGGTCTACACATCTTATTAGACTTGCCTTGTTCAAATCCTCCTTCACTCAAAGTCTACACATCTTATTAGACTTGCCTTGTTCAAATCCTCCTTCACCCAAAGTCTACACATCTTATTAGACTTGCCTTGTTCAAATCCTCCTTCACCCAAAGTCTACACATCTTAGACTTGCCTTAGTTAAATCCTCCTCATTCCAGGTATTCACAGCTTCCTCAAAGTCCTGCTGCCATGTTCTTCCTGGGGGTTATTAGTAAAACATTACACATGGTCTAAACATGAGGATATCACATCAATGAACATTTCAGCTTTAGCACTATTGTGACTGAGGTCATACAGTGCCTCCACATTCCCAAATGATAATAAACCAACTCAATCTCCAGATATGCACTCAGACAAACACAGCATAGGGGCAAAGATAACACTAACTCTACTCACCTTGAGCACATGTATGAGTGGCCGTTAGGGCCATGCATAACACAAAGAGGACCCTCATGTCTGCATTTATTAATCCACACACTGCCTACAGTATATGCACCTGAAGGTGTCTGTTGGGCAACACACGGCGTGCTGCTCTGCTCTCTGACGAAGTGAATGTGCTTTCCCTCAGACCCGCCCACACAGCAGACCGAGCCAGGCAATAGTGCAGCTGGATGAAATGTCTACTTTAGATATGAAAGTCGAATATCGTGAAACCTTCAGATACGCAATATGGGGACATGGGTGACTGGTGGGAAAAATAACATTGATGTTCCATTTGGAGGTGTTTCACTGTTGTACACACTACAGCCTTCTTTAAAATGGAGTTCATGTGGAAATAGTCATCAGATAACCTAATCATGAGTTGTTGCTCAACAAATTGTTGTGCAATAAATCATGATTTTATGAGGTTGTATCGAACATTTGGTGACAAAAGCATACATCTGTTATCACAAATCCTCTCAAAGAGACTTTGACCAAAACTGTGATCTGATTAATGGGCATGCTGCATGGGTACTGACAAACTCTCATTAGCAGGCAGAGTTAGAATATCTTATTTATTGTCATCAGTATAACATGTCAATAATTTACACTTTAAATGTAACACAACGTACTGTAATACAATGAAACTATTATAACTGATGTATTAACTAATGAAGTAGTAAGTACTTAGTACAGTACTTACTTACTTTACTGATGAAGACTTATACTATACATATTGTAAGTCGCTTTGGAAGAAAGCGTCTGACAAATGCTATAACATGTACATAAACTGTACAGTGACATTTCTGTTGTACAGTCCACAAAGAGTATCACATCACAGTCATGTCAACTGGAGAAGAGAGATGCTGCCTTCTGCTGGCACTAGAAGGTCACTGCAGACACTAATTCATAAACAACAACTTTCATGATATAAATAAATAGACTAATCTATTTACAGCTTCATTGTAACATTTACACCAAGACGGCCTACAGGATCAGGTGAAACATGATGACATGACTGCAAGGTATCAGTGTCCAAATACTACAGCCAGGGAAGTGACGAGAGTCAGAAGGGGAAAAGCAGGTCCTCATGGAGCAGCCGAGCTCAGAGCTCTTGGCCTTGTGCGTATGTAGGGGTGATCCTAGAACAAAATACATTCAACAAACATACTGAAATGACAGGGCAGCTATGGAGATCACCATCTTACTGTCAACGCATACAAGGTATGTTGTTACCAGCTGAACTCCCTCAGACATTACTGATTAAAGCACTTCAATAGACCATTCATTCAACTCCTATTCAATGTGAATGCAGATTTACACTTTAAAAATAGAGCTTTACACCCCCTCAAAATGAATGTGTTGAAAACGACACATCACTGTGTCCAGATAGGGACGGCACAGTTTGTGTTGTTTCCAACACATTGCTTTTATTATTTGTTATACAATATGTGTCAAAAATCACACAACTTGTGTTGTTTTTTTAACACATCACTGTGTCCAGATAGGGACGGCACAGTTTGTGCTCTTTCCAACACATTTCTTTTTGAGAGTGCACTTTAAAGTGTTAAATACAGCTTCATCTTCTGATTTATCCAGAATGATGCAGATTGATTACCGTTGGAGGGCAGATGAGTGTCACAGAGGTGGTCAGGTTGGCCAGCTGGACTTTCTCACCATCCTGTTGAAACTACATAAGGAGTGAGGGCATTAAACGCACACCAGGTTCGCACATTAAAACATCAGACATTGACATTGTTCATGGAACTCATGATGGGTCATTCTGTCAATGATGGGCCAGCATGTGCAGTTTAAAGCAACACTAAAGCACTTTTGCTCTGTTGCACACACACTATTTGTTTATCCAGCAAATAACGATGTCTATGCGTTTGAGTATGTTGCATGATTCAATGAAACTATGTATTATGACATCGAAGCAAGTCACAATAACAAGTCATTTATAGTATAGGTTATAGCCGATAGAGAGCCGCGAAGCGAATGCAGAAGTGCCGTTCACCCTGTTACGAGTTGATGTTTCCAAAATCCTTTCAGTAGTTCATTATTTTTAGGTACAAAAAACTCTTCAGTGTTGCTTTAAGAGTAGTCATGTACTTGTATTAATATAATTATCATGAGTCTGAGGAACAATGTCACTGTGCGAAAGTGCCCATTTTGGCATTATTTAGACACAAGAGTTAGACCCATGGACTACACATCTGTAGATCCTCCCAGTCCCGATTGATTGACAACCTCTGCACAACACGCCCCATCACTCACCATGTTGTTCCACAACCCTTTGGCCATCTCCTCATGGCCTTTGACACTGAAATGGAAGCAGTCAGGAGCAAAGTAACTGAAGTCAACCGTGCCATTCTAGACGCAAAAACACAAACACAATCACAAGGAGTTTTAGACAAGGACTTAAAACATTCATTTTTAGCAGAATACATGATTCTAATAACCTGGCAAGCTGCTGTTTTTAGCACTTTGAGATTCATTGAAAATCGTCATAATCAGCTCATTATTCAAGTTACAATAAACAAGTCTTCTCTATTTAATGTCAATATTATTATTATTAGTGGTAAATGCATTGAATGGTAAGATTCAGACTGTGCTGGGTGCAGTGTCCTGTAGTCTCAGGTGTCATGGTTAGTCACTATGCCCTTACAGGTAACTTGGGTAGGTCTGTGCTGGAGAGGTAGGGCTGAAGAACCACTGCGAAGTCATTCTTGAAGAAGGTTGAGGAGTTGAGGAGTTCCTCTAGCTTAGTCTGTCATGAAAAACACTAAATTAATATACAAGTTTCAAGGGCCGTCTAAGACTCCATCCAAAATATTCTCAGTCCCGAAATGAGACACCTCTACAGAGCCATAGACTACTAAACACTGAGGAGGTTCTCATCACAGAGCCATAGACTACTA
The DNA here is from genome assembly GCF_963854185.1 of Sardina pilchardus. Taxonomy (NCBI): domain Eukaryota; kingdom Metazoa; phylum Chordata; class Actinopteri; order Clupeiformes; family Clupeidae; genus Sardina; species Sardina pilchardus. Next base: position 29,189,097 of record NC_085013.1, read on the forward strand.
AACATTGAGCAGGTTCTCATCACAGAGCCATAGACTACTAAACACTGAGGAGGTTCTCATCATTTGGAATTGTCATCCATTTTGGATACATGTGATGAGAACCAGTGGCCTGTGGTGAACTATAGTGAACCTCACACCTGGCATGTTGCTACAGGTGCGTGTTTCCCAAAACATTAGTTGCTAACCTGCTAACAACTTAGTTGGTTGGCAGTGGGAAATTGCATTTGTAAATGGAAAAAATATACAAACTATATTTTCCCGCTTATATACGCGTTCTGTCTACGTCCGGCGCTTCAATGAGGTTGAATTGGACTGTAATTAAGATATCTGAGAAGTTAGATGGCAATGTTATTAGGAGAAAAACCACGATTTATCTGACTCCATAAGATAAGAATATTGTACCTCTAATAAATTACCAAACTAGTTTGTTAACTATGGCAGAGTATGGACTGGCACACTAGACTTTAGAGATATGCAAACTGCGCGAGGAGAATTAACCATTTATTAGGCCTTGAGCCTTTGAATGTAAGAGTAAAGTAATATCAGTAATTATCCTTAAACAAAGGAAACAAAAGGAGAAAGTAAACTTAACCTCAAAACAAACAATAAACTTGGACTTAAACCTTAACAAGTTACCAAGTTACAATGCTACATACACCAGATAAAACAATGTATCAAATAACCATAAAGAAACAAAGAGATAAAGAGAGAGAAAAAGAAAGGGGGGGGGGGGAGAGAGAGAGAGAGAGAGAGGCCGAGAGGTCAGCGTGACCTCTTGCCAAGAGCAGAGCAAAGAAGAAGAGAACGATAGCCAAGAGAGCGAGGTGAGAAAAACTCTCAAGTTTTATCCATCACCACCCCCGACCCTGTGGGTGTGGTGTGGGTGTGTCAATCACCTAAAGTTCTCCAGAGTAGTTATTATTCTACAACTATGTACAGTATAAATACATTAGATTGCAATGAAACCATGATCAGGCAGTTGCCCACATTACAAGTGTTAATTGAAGACCAAACATGATTACATTCGCAACATACATTTTAGAAGTATTTCAGGTTGTCAATTTGACTTTCACTGTATCGATGGAGGAAGTGGTGATGGCTGCTTGGTGGGGTGCCGGCCACAGCCAGCTAAAACAATAGCGAGCCATCGAGTCTCGCATAGATTTAAATTAGCACCAAAAGGCATTCAGTTCTAATCTGCCTCAAAGGAATGTGAAAATCTGTCTTTACACATTGCAACCAACAAAGTTGCTAACTTAGTAACTATGGCTTTGGGAAACGCAGCCCAGTACGATGACCTATTGTATGATGAAATATGCACAGGAACAGAAATACACAGAGCAGATTAAGAACTATGATCACTGTACAGCAATCTAGCGCATACCTGGAACTCGCGGTTGAGTGCTACAATTTCTGTCAGGTCTGTCGAGTTCTCAGCTGGTAACGCCAAACAAGAACAGAAGACTCTGTAGACAGACGATGAGAGGGTCTGAGAACCATTTCTCATTCACAACTAAAAACATACCTAGTGAGCACTGGGCACAGAAGATCTAGCTAAAATACCATGCACAATTTTGTGTGTGAAGGTTTATCATGGATAACAAAATGCATTTAACGAGTTGATGATAAGAAAAGGCATGCAACACTAAACTACACTAAGTGCCACACTAAACTACACTAAGTGCAACACTAAACTACACTAAGTGCCACACTAAACTACACTAAGTGCAACACTAAACTACACTAAGTGCAACACTAAACTTCACTAAAGTGCAACACTAAACTACACTAAAGTGCAACACTAAACAAACAAAAAGGCAACAATAAATAAAAAACAACTATCTGCCATCATTGACTTACTGTGTGTGTGGACTGGTCAGTGATAATTATGTGTGTGGACTGATGGTCAGTGATAATTGTGTGTGTGGACTGGTCAATGATAATTGTGTGTGTGTGTGTGTGGACTGGTCAGTGATAATTGTGTGTGTGGACTGGTAAATACTTTTGTAACTGGCAGGCCTCTGTTGGCTTCTGAACTTGTCTCAGTGGCTCCATGGTGAACATTTGCACAACGTTCACAATCAGCCGTGGGACCTGCATGGGGAGAGATACAGTAGGGCAGAAACAAAGGCATTAGCGTCAGGCAGGATTTGTGGAGCTTACGCATCATACGACAGGACAACATCTACTTCCTGTGTGAGGCCAGGCCTTACCTCGTCCATCATCATGTGCAGAGACTGGTTGATGTTACTGATGAAGTTATCCACAGAGTAGAGTGTCTGGTGGGGCGGAGACATGTGTATTAGAATGCCATATCATTGTGGATAGAAATGACTGTTCAAGTGACTGTCAGAGGTAATGGTAGCCTACTTTGTTTTTGCAGTAGTCACAAATATCATTCGATCCAATCAGCACAGTGACAAGCTTCCAGTCGTCTGTGAAGTTAATGGCCTAAACAAAAAGACAATACAGATTAAATGATTAAATGACAAACAGGCACACATAGAGTAGCCATAAACACAGTGCAGCCATGCAGGGGTAAATATCTCAACAAATGTGTGGGGGAAAGTGTCCACTGTCCACTGAGGAGTGAACACCATGTTTAATCGGTATACGGTATACGGCAGAGAAAAACAGGCTTACTGAATAGTTTTTCAAGGTGTCAATCAGGTTTCTTGCTTGTACAGGAAAGTCACTGTGAAAACAAAAAGACTAACTAACTATATGCAAGTGATGAAATGAGTGAGTGAATGAACGTTTGACGACACTATATGTCCATAAGCGGTAACACTTTACGATAAGGGTACATGAATTCTCATTAATTCATCCCTTAATATATCATGAATCATTATGACTTAACATGAATTAAATGATTGTCATTAATGAATTCATGCATAAACAACGCATCATCTCTCAGGTAAAGTGATGAACAGGTTGTGCTTTAAAATGGTGAATGAAGTTTAGTCATGCATAAATAGTCAATTTACATTAATTAACGGTGAATTGCTCATGATGAGTTCATCATGTTTGTGGCCCCTCAACTAAAGTGGTGAATAATGACATGCATTTAGAGAACTTTTACAAGTTGTATGTATGTTCCATCAGTCACCACAGGGTATTAAAGAGGAATAATGCAGGATTGGCGATTTCATCTCTGGTTTCGGTTTCGTTTTTCGTTTTCGCTCGTTTTATGCTTGCATATTTCTCTGCAGAGCTTCCCCGACAGCTTTAGCGTGTATATTTATACATATATAGGCTATATATAAATATATAAATTGCAAGCCTGGTTCTTCTTGTTCCTTTCGCGTCTCTGACTTCCAGATGTAAACAGCAAACGATTGTTTATCAGAAAGTTGCAAGGTTGTAATAGCGGATAGGGACACTAGGGGCGGGAGGAAATGTGACTGTTTTCGATAAAACTGGTCAGTCAAGCAAAACAACGATTTCTAAGCGATTTTATGACTATGAAAGAGTTGCATAGGGTCTCTTTAATAGGTGTACATACTTTAATAACAACCTGTTCATCACTTTACCTGAGGGGCCACAGACATGATTAACTAATAAAAATATAATGCTTAGCTAATGAGGACATGCCTATATTTAAACAATGTGGATTCTTCGATATTCTCTGAAAATGATCTTAATTAGTTCATGATGAGTTAATGTATAGTTTGCTTACCCCTTGGAACACATTTCAAAAAACTAATTTCAAATTCATTGTCTGTCATTAATGACAGACAATGAATTCATGTTAATCAATGAGATTTTCATGTATAATTAATGCATGAGTTAATGAATTAACTCACAACATTCAGTTAACATGAATTCATGTGTAATAACTTTTCTTTTTTCTCCATGACATGAATCGTCCACGATTTTGTCCGACAAAAAGTCATCATGATCATGCTTAATTAATCATGATTCATGATGATGTGCCAACCGTACTTAATGCTTAAGTTAAGATGATGAGTTGTTTATGCATGAATTCATTAATGACAATCAGTTAATTCATGTTAAGTCATAATGATTCATGATATATTAAGGGATGAATTAATGCATGATTCATGCATTAATTCATGCATTCATTCATGAGAATTCATGTACCCTTATCTTAAAGTGTTACCCAATATTTTAATGCCATTTCAGGCAATGGAATAATGTTTCCTTAACCTGCTTCATAATTTGCTAAAGGCTATCATTTTGAACAACCTGTTGATTAGTCTATGAATAAAAGCTTATCTGTTGATAAAGTCATCCATATGTGTACTGTAAATATGACAATGACATGCCTACTTAGATGACAGGAGGGATCATTGTACTGTGTAGCCTACGCTGGTCTGTAACAGGTCAATACAAATCCCTTACCCACTGTTGGCCCCGGTAACGGCCAGGTTAAGTCCAGTCTGACTCAGAGTTGTGGGTTTTCCAGTAATACTGAACGTAGGGGAAGGGCCGGTCACATTTGGGTTAAAGAGCTTCACAATATCTGGAAGGGAGGAAAAACTTGTTCCTTTTCAGCAAGCTTAACTATCGTAAACTCCATCAGTCATAAACACAATAGACGGTTTCATCTGCCTTCCTGATAGAGAAGACATCAACATCCCAACTTACTTGCAAGGGTGATAACATCGTCATATGTCCCCTGTCCTCCGATGCTATTCAGAAAACATCACAAAAAAACATAAAAAAAAAAAAGAGAGTCCGATTAACATTCAATCAATATCCTGTTGTCAGATTAATTAATTTCACATATAATGTCAAAGGTAGTCACTGCTTCCAACTTTGTTAGTGTCCTCATATCATATAGGATCCTGCGGTTATGCTATACGCTAGGACCTGATTTCATATGACAGAATGGGCTGATTTAAAAACAGCGAGGTGAAATTGATTACATTAAATAAAGTCTACAAATAACGATTTTAATTTCAGAAAAGGCACTTTAAAGTTACTCTACAGTACCTCCATGAAAGTTGGCGATATTCAATGGGCACTTGCGCAAAGCTGGACGCATTGGCTGCAACACCAGTCTGAGATACAAAAAACAGAATACAGAAATGAATAAATTCTCTCTCTCTCTCTCTCTCTCTCTCTCTCTCTCTCTCACACACACACACACACACACACACACGCACACGCACACACGCACACACATTTAATTTGCGTCTACAGTACAGAGTCTAGTTCTACTCACTGTCAGTGAGTCCCCCAGTGCTGCAATGACCTTGATATCTGCGGCTTTCACCAACTCAACTGAAACACAAACAAAACCTTTCAAGGAAACGCCATCCACTGCTCCACTGAGCCGAAGATGAGGAACCTGACCATCTGAGACTAACGTGCTCATTTAGCACAGCAGTGGCAGCCATCTGAGCCTGGGGCAGAAACGTGGGAAGTGGCTGCTGGACACTGACCTGATGTGGGTACAGAGGACGAGGGGCTCACACTGACCTGATGTGGGTACAGAGGACGAGGGGCTGATGTGGACACTGACCTGATGTGGGTACAGAGGACGAGGGGCTCACACTGACCTGATGTGGGTACAGAGGACGAGGGGCTCACACTGACCTGATGTGGGTACAGAGGACGAGGGGCTCACACTGACCTGATGTGGGTACAGAGGACGAGGGGCTCACACTGACCTGATGTGGGTACGGAGGACGAGGGGCTCATGTCGGCACACTGGAAAGCACGCTGATGATAGACGCCACTAGCTCTGATTGTGTGTGGGTCCACCTACAGGAGACAGGAAAACAGAAGCACACTAAGCATGAAGAGCATGTATGATTTTAGTCTCGTTTCACTATGTCTTCCCACCCAAACAGAATCTGCGTCAGTCAGCTGATGACATGATGCCCTTGGGTGTGACTCGTGTTTAGCTAGAGGTGAACAACAACTGATCCAAATGGTTCTTACTTTTTAAGAGACAATAGCAGGCTATTAGGACCATGGAGGTATTATAAGAACTGGAGAAAGTGAACAAGTCCCGCCCCCATTCATTTCAATGGGAATGCTAGGCTAGTGAAAATTTCCAAAATTGAACGATTTTTTCAGGCTTCAACATGGCGTTTCAAGCAGGTTTCAAGGGGCTTGTTTCCGGTGCCGTTTTACTTAGCCAATTAAGTGCCAGGTTACTGATTGACGTAAGGTACAGAAGGAGAGCTCGTGCCCACACTAAGCTTGTGCATGAGCTGAGGGTGGAACAGCCACCAATCAGCATGAGGAAAACTATGGGAAAACGGCACCGGACATGATGTATTTCGGGAAAATACCTGTCATGTATTTGGACACTCACTATGCTGGCAACTAACACCATGAAAAGATCCAGTCCATAATCCAATTATATCTTTAGGTCCAGTTAAATAATAATAATAAAAATAATAAAACACCTGCAATTTTACTATGACTTATTCATCTGTGTTTTTTGTTTGTTATTGTTGAATGATGGTTCTCTCAACTGCAAAGATCTGTTCCAGAATCAAAAACCCAACGGTCTTCTCAATTCAAAAAGTACAGGAACAGCCTGTAACACCAGCCATTTTCCATGTTCTTTTCCAACAATGCTTTGCAAATTACAGTTCATCTCTGTATAATCAGACACATAGTTTGCATGTCCCAAAATGCACCTCTCTTTACAGTTATCTGTTGTATTTTAGTAAACACAGATGGTTCCTGTAAAATATTGCTGTAAATGTGCAGAACATTTTAACAGTGTACCTACGACAATGGTGGAGATATACCGTAATTTCCCGACTATTAGCCGTGGATTATACATTGATTTCACAAAATTTCTTCAGCTATGAGGTTAATATACGGGGACAGTTAATATGGTATCAATATGGTTTTATTTCTTTTAACTAACATAAAACACTGTCCTGCGGCTTATACACAATGCGGCTTAAATGCGGGAAATTACTGTACATTAAATACTTTTTTTTTTATCTGACCGCAGTCAGAAAAATCCCCAAAGACAGAACAGCAGACTTCATATCTCATATGCTTATATATTCTCTATATGTATTATTCACCTTTATCTCTTAATATTGAACTTTTAAGCTTTGCACAAAAAAAATCCTATGTATTGTACTGTCTGGTGTTTGCACAAGATGGCAAATCAAATCTCTTGATTCTTGATAGTTCAACACAGCTTTCCAAGTTACATTCACATTCAAGTTCAAGGAAGATACTGTATGCCTTTCACCAGCCTCTAAACAAGACAATCAACAAGCCATAGGGGACACTGTACTCTACCAATGTGTACAAGCCGTAACAGAGCTTGAGTCACTCATGGGGTGATTGGCAGTTCAGGCTGCGTTTAAATACTTGCTAATACTCTTCAAGCCTGGAAGGCATTCCTTCACACTTCACCTGAAACTTCACATCTTAAAGGGATACTCCGCCATTTTTGGAAATACGCTCATTTCCCACCTCCCCTCGAGCAAAACAATCGATATCTACCTTGTTCCCGTTCATCCAGCCATTCTGTGAGTCTGGCGATACAACTTTTAGCTTCAGCCTAGCATAGATCATCGAATCGGATTAGACCATTAGCTTCTCGCCTGCTAGCTTCATGTTTAAAAGTGACTAAGATTTCTGGTAATTTTCCCATTTAAAACGGGTCTCCTCAAGTTAGAAAGTGCAATAAGACCAACTGAAAATGATACCTGGCGTTTTTCTAGGCTGATTGGAACTACACTCTCATCTGGCGTAATAATCAAGGCAACTTGCAAACGTACCATAGGCGCAGTGATATCGTACGCAGCATCTGAAAATAGTCCCCATAGACAACAAGCAGTAGTAGTGCCAGTAGTTTGCAAGTTGCCTTGATTATTACGCCAGATGAGAGTGTAGTTCCATGTCAAATTAGCCTAGAAAAATGCCAGGTTTCATTTTCAGTTGGTCTTATTGCACTTTCTAACTTGAGAGGCATAATTAATGTAATTTTGAAAAGATCATCTCTTTGCTGCATTATTCCTGCATTAGAGCGGGTCTCATCTCTTGACCAATCCTACTCCTGCATTAGAGCGGGCCTCATCTCTTGACCAATCCTACTCCAGCATTAGAGCGGGCCTCATCTCTTGACCAATCCTACTCCTGCAATAGAGCGGGCCTCATCTCTTGACCAATCCTACTCCTGCAATAGAGCGGGCCTCATCTCTTGACCAATCCTACTCCTGCATTAGAGCGGGCCTCATCTCTTGACCAATCCTACTCCAGCATTAGAGCGGGCCTCATCTCTTGACCAATCCTACTCCTGCATTAGAGCAGAGAGGGTTAAAGGAATATTTCGGTATTTTACACTTTAAGCCCGTTTTCTGTATTGCCTAGAAAACGAGTGTTTGACACCGAAATCTCGACGATTGAGCCTGTTTGTGGAATTTGGCAGCTTTAGAATGGAGCTCTGTATGGCTTTAACATTGCTCGCTTTGTGCATGAACTACGCTGTCCTTAAACCTAAACGTTCGTTTTTAAAAATGTGCAGCTCACCGAGTGGTTACTGGTCTTCAACGATCTTCTATAGCAAGTTAAGCAGCGAAACACAGTTTCTGTCATCTTTCATCACGATTTTCGAAATCCCGGACGTACTTTTTCAGATACCTCACCGTGTGTGTCTAATATAACACTATAGAATTTGAATTTCACTGCGAAACTTGCTATAGAAGATCGTTGAAGACGATTTGAAGAGACCCTGTGATGTGCTGGACGAAGTTATCCACAGAGAAGAGTGTCTGGTGGGAGAATTACAGCTGCTATGCATGGAGTCCTAGAACTGCATTTGTATACCAGTAGAGTAGTTTATATCTGCACATATGGGTCTGTGTAGTGTGTACCTTGTTTTTGCAGTAGTCACAAATGTAATTTATCCCAATGAGGACAGTGACCAGTTTCCAGTCCTCTTTGAAGTTCATGGCCTGAGAGCAAAAAGCAAAAAAATATAGATTTGGTAACAATAAAGATGAACTTGAAGCCTACAGATCAATAATAAAGAAAAAGCCACTTATCTATCCTCTACTAATCTGTCCAAAGAGAAGGCTTACTGAATAGTTTTTGAAGGTGTCAATCATGTTTCTTGTCTTCTCAGAAAAGATTCTGGGGAAAACAAACAAAAAAGTAGTTAAGTAGCCTACACATTCTGTGATGGAAATGTGTGTGCATTCACTAATGAAATGAAAAGGCTGTCCAATAGCGTTCACACTCGGTCTCTTCTTTACACAGCCTGTTGTCCAAAATGCTATCAAAACTAGAAAACGTAATTTCGAGGAAATTACCAGTGCATGCAAAAGCAAGACATAAGATAAAATGTGAAACAATTCAATTTACATCAATTTACAAACAGTTGTGGACAGAGGAAGGTGAACAGGACCTGTGTCTAGTCCGATTGTATGCTTAAAGCTTGAGACAGAGTAGATGGGGGGGGGGATTCTAATTACAACTCTTCAGCCAGGCAGAGCAGCTAATTGGTGAGATCACCTGTGTTAAGTGTGTGTGTGTGTGTGTGTGTGTGTGTGTGTGAGTGATGTAGCCTAAGTGGATGTAAGGAGTGTGGCTTTCTATGATGCAGTGAAATGGGGGAGTTAGTTAGGTTAAGGTGAGAATGTTGTGGAGAGTGTGTGTGTGTGTGTGTGTGTGTGTGTGTGTGTGTGTGTGTGTGTGTGTGTGTGTGTGTGTGTGTGTGTGTGTGTGTGTGTGTGTGTGTGTGTGTGTGTGTGTGTGTATGAGTGAATGGGTAGACAGAGAGCAGTATAATGCAGGTTCAATTTAACTGGCTGTCAATTAAACTTGATGGGGCCGAGCAGCTGGCTCTTGACACAGGTGCAAATCAGCTTAATCAGCATCCTCTGTGAGTGCAATAGACCTCTGAAGTTCGCCTACAAAAAAACTGCCATCTTTGAGATTCGGTATCTGGCGATTTTTCCAATGGGAAAATAACATGGGGATTTTGAATTATCGCACCTCTTGCGGGGACGATAGTCTTAAATGCAGACGTTTTCCTGAACACACTTTTGTCCTCCGCCTTCTTGTGCATACTGTGATCTCCAGTAGGCTACGTGAAGTCGGCACACTTACATTTTTGCTACCCCAAAGCTAACTGGCTAACTAACTTAATGGCAAATTGCATGGCAAGTTAGCTCTGGGGTAGCAAAAATCAAAGTCTGTCGCCTTCGCGCACCGGAGATCACACTATCTTCTTGAAGGCAGAGGACAAAAGTGCGTTCAGGAAAACACCTGAATTTCCGATTTTGTCATCCCCACGAGAGTTTAACAGGTGTGATAATTCAAAATCCCCATGTTAATTTCCCATAGGAAAAATCGTCAGATACCCCTGCTGAAAAAAACAGCAAGAAACCAGCTTAGGCTGGTATCTGGTTTTAGCTGGTCTTTGCTGGTCTTTGCCCAAAACACAGTTCTTATTGCTGGTCTTGCTGGTGTAGCTGGTTAGGCCACCAGCTAGACATGCTGGCGTGACCATCTGAGGAAGCTGGTCGTGCTGGTGTGACCAGCCTGTCGTTTGGGATACAGCTGGTTTAAGATGGTCATGCTGGTGACCAGCCTGTCCAGCTTGACAAAGATGGTCAAGCTGGTTTTCTAGAATGACCAACATAAGCTGGCGTGGCCAGTAAAAACCAGCAATGTAGACCAGCAACACCAACTAAAATGACCAGCTTAAGGTGGTACGACAATCAAAACCAGCTGAATTACCATCATAAGCTGGGTAAACCAGCTGAAGGTGTGTTTTCGCGAGAGTTTTGCTGGTCTAGCTGGTTAACCATCATAGGGTGGTCAAATAAGCTGGTTAACAAGCTGGTCAACCAGCAAACCACCTTTAGCTGGTCAGGCTGTTTTTTTCAGCAGGGACCGTATCTCCTTATATGGGCAAAGATGGTAGCCTTTTTGTAGGATTTTCAATAATCGCACCTGTTAAACTCTCGTGGGGATGATGACATTTGAAATGCAGACGTTTTTCACTACACAGTTTTGTCCACTGCCTTCTAATGGATACTGTGATCTTCGGCAGGTGAAGACCGCACACTTTGATCTTTGCTAGGCCTATCCCAAAGCTAACTTACAATGCAACGTTTGGTGACAAAACCATAGCCTAGGCTACATCTGTTTTCACAAATCCTCTCAGAGACTTTGACCAAAAATGTGATTAAACGGCATGCTGCATGAATAGGCTACTTACAAACTCTCAGTAGCAGGCAAAGTTAGAATATGTTTTATTTATTGTCATCAGTATAACATGTCAATCATTTACACTTTAAATGTAACAAAACATACTGTAATACAATGAAACTATTATAACAACTATGTATTAACTAATGAAGTAGTAAGTAGGCCTACTTAGTAGCCTACAGTACTTACTTTACTAATGAAGACTTACTAATGAAGACTTACACCAGAGAGGGTTAAAGCGGAGTAATGAAGGATCTTTGCTTACACTATACATATTGTAGGCCTAGGCTACTGTAAGTCGCTTTGGAAAAATGCGTCTGTCAAATGCTGTAACATGTACACTGTTAAAAAAAAACCTGTAAAATTACAGTAAAGTACTGGCAGCAATTATTCCAATAACTGACTGTATTTGTACAGTATTGATACTGTAAAAAGTAATTACAGGAAGTCACTGTATGCAATATTACAGTATTTTACTGTACAAATACAGTCAGTTACTGGCATAATTGCTGCCAGTACTTTACTGTAATTTTACAGGAACCTAAATTACAGTAAAATGCTGTTTCTGGATATAAGAACCATTCATTTGGTGAAATTAATGACTGCAATGCAAATTGCAAAACAATGCAAATTTATTAGCACAATTATAAAACATTACATGTTTGCACATAAGCATACAGAAGAAAGTTCTTTGCGGAACACCTATGCAATGCTCATTGTTTGTGTATCAGGAAGGGGCCATCCCCAAACTGTTCCCACAAAGTTTGGAGCATGGAATCCAAAGTCTCTTGGTTAATGCTGAAACATTCAGAGCTCCTTTCACTGGAATTAAGGGGCCAAACCCAGCTCAGGGATGGCCCCTTCCTGTTCCAACATGACAGTGTATCAGGGCGCAAAGCAAGGTCCATAAAGACCTTTGGGATGAATTAGAGCAGAGACTGAGAGCCAGTCTCCTCTCCCAACATCAGTGTGTAACCGCACAAATGCTTCTGGAAGAATGGTCAAAAAAATCCCATAAACACACTATACAAATTCACACACCCTAAGGATTAAGAATGGGATGTCACTTAAATTCATACGTGAGTCAAGGCAGGTGACCCAATACTTTTGGCAAAACAGTGTATGTGTTCACTGACATGAAATGGTGTGTGTGTGTGTGTGTGTGTGTGTGTGTGTGTGTGTGTGTGTGTGTGTGTGTGTGTGTGTGTGTGTGTGTGTGTGTGTGTGTGTGTGTGTGCCTCTGAGTTGATCTCGATGAAGCATCTACAAAAATACCAATAAACAAGTCAATCAACAATATTCATTCACCTTTGAATAAACACAAGGGTTGATGCAAGTTCATCCTGGTATTCCAGGTTGAACACATAATTAGAAACATAACACATCCAACAGAACAGCCAGCCCAGGGAAGAATGAGGACCCTTCACATATGATTTGTCCTTCAGTGGAAACCATCCACTTGCTCTTTGGAAGAGTTGGGTCTTCAAGAGCTTCATGTATACAGTACAATATGAATCCCATTCAGTGTCCTGTCATGCATTATGTCATCTCATAGGTTGTTGTAGCTGTCCGGCTGGCTGGCCAGTGTGCTGCTTTGGACCGTAGTAGTGGATGGTGCTCTCCCGTGTGATGCATCCTCTGTCTTAACTATCTGTTCAAGTGAAGTGGCCACAATACGTTTTCCTGTTGCTTTTGGAGAAGTAACGATACTGCATCTAGAGGGGGGTCATAGAATGGTGTAAACTTACATCAGACAAATTAAACTAACAATGTAGGCTACTGTAGGCTATAGTAGGCTGCAAATAATACATGTACATTGTAAAGTTTTGGTTGCCACTGTACAGATGAAAATGTGAGGGAGGCATAGCCAAGTAAAAACAACAGTATTTAAACTATGCCCAGTGTTAAACCCAGTATTTTTTCAGTTTTCAAAGACAAATATTATAATAACTATGTAATTAGGCCAGGCCATGAACATGTGAAGTCAATACAAACAGGCCTTTGCCACCATTTAATCAACATTCAGCAATTATTTCAAGTAGGCATCACATTAACTCTATACAGAATTAGACTATGAAAATGTGGAGCAGGCAATAGTAGGCAATGTCACTAGTTAATCAACATTCAAAAAGAAACTATTTGGAAAATGTAGGCTATGTTTTTGCAATAATTTAAAGACCAGAAATAACTTACGTCATACACACGAATGTGATAGGTCAACTCGCCCGGTGCGTTGAGCCAGCTACTTCAAGCAATCAACCTGTGGGTAGTAACACAACACAAATAAACTTTTGGTTGCAATGATGGGGTTATCCGATTATAAACTGTCTAGCAGTTATCTGTCAGTAAAGATTTTAAATCAGCACTTCGTATCGTCACCAAGCAGCAGTAGGAGTTAGACATTACCGTTGCGGTGGTGAGACATGATGCAGGCACAGGAGACACACAACTTCGGAAGAATTACACATTCATGTCGAAGCATTAACTATATTAGCACATGTTAACGTCATATGCATCCACGCACAAGTAAAGCATGGACGTAAAAATAGCAGTCGCTTTCAAAATAAACCAACGATGTTGATTTGCGTGCAGTATATTATGCTAAAATAGGCTGTTGACTAGCCTGTACTTTTCACGGACCTTACCAGGGCTGGTAGCTAGCAACATATAGCTGGAAGCTATGTCTGGGCTAGAAGCTATGTTTAATAACCGACATTTTAGTAACGTTAGATTATGTGCTTCCAGAAAAACATGTTATGGGGAACACTGGAATATGCTTTTAAAAAAATAAGGCTTTGTGCCATAGCAAAATGGCTAACATTAGAGCTACATAGCCTATTAGTTAGCATACATTTAGCCAAATAAGAACGTAACAAAATAGAACAGAACAAAGCAACAACGTCGACTTTATTTTTCCAAATAAATTAAGCTAACTCGATTACAATCAATATGCACTTTATGATATAAGGAAAATATGAGATTCAACTTACCACGTACTTCTCAGAAGAAATCCGTGTGTCTGAGATAACGTAACGGTATCCAGAATCAAAAACCCAACGGTCTTCTCAATTTAAAAAGTACAGGAGCAGCCTGTAACCCCAGCCATTTTCCATGTTCTTTTCCAATAGTGCTTTGCAAATTACAGTTCATTTCTGTATAATCAGACACATAGTTTGCATGTCCCAAAATGCACTTCTCTTTACAGTTATCTGTTGTATTTTAGTAAACACAGATGATTCCTGTAAAATATTGCTGTAAATTGGCAGAAATTTTTAACAGTGTACATAAACTGTACAGTGACATTTCTGTTGTAGGCTACAGTCCACAAAGAGTATCACATCACAGTCATGTCAACTGGAGAAGAGAGATGCTGCCTTCTGCTGGCACTAGACGGTCACTGCAGACACTAATTCATAAACAACAACTTTTATAATATAAATAAGTAGGCTACAGACTAATCTATTTACAGCTTCATTGTAACATTTACACCAAGAAGGCCTACAAGATCAGGTGAAACATGATGATGACATGACTGCAAGGTATCAGTGTCCAAATAGTACAGCCAGGGAAGTGACGAGAGACAGAAGGGCAAAAGCACGTCCTCGCGTAGCAGCCGAGCTCAGAGATCTTGGCCTTGTGCGTATGTAGGGGTGATCCTAGAACAAAATACATTCAACAAACATACTGAAATGACAGGGCAGCTATGGAGATCACCATCCTACTGTCAACGCTGTCAGCACCATAGATATACAGTACGTTTCTATCTATGAACAGCACTGTCAAAACAGTCACAAGGTATGTTGTTACCAGCTGAACTCCCTCAGACATGACTGATTAAAGCACTTCAATAGACCATTCATTCAACTCCTATTCAATGTGAATGCAGATTTACACTTTAAAAATAGAGCTTTACACCCCCTCAAAATGAATTGAAAAAATGTGTTGAAAACGACACATCATTGTGTCCAGATAGGGACAACACAGTTTGTGTTGTTTCCAACACATTGCTTTTATTATCTGTTATAACAATATGTGTCAAAAATCACACAACTTGTGTTGTTTTTTTAACACATCACTGTGTCCAGATAGGGACGGCACAGTTTGTGCTCTTTCCAACACATTCCTTTTTGTAGTTCCGCCATAATCCACCAGAGGCGTTTCGCTGAGCTCCACACAAGGGTCTGGACTCGAGGGCAATCCAAACTGGTTCCATTGATCAAAAAAAACAATCAGGAGCGCCGAAGCGAGTGTTTGATTCAAACAACAATGGCGGCACTCAGCGAGGAGTCTTGTGCTGACAATGATTCTGCTATTTCAACCGTTTTGTCGAATCTATCGAGTATTCATTCTTTAAAAGATTAACAGAGAATAGTTTTGAAGACATTTATTGGTGGCAAGGATGTTTTTACTCTTCTTCCGACAGTGTTTGGCAAGAGCTTGAAGAAGCCTAGCACGTCATTCAAGATAACAGGCAAGTGGTTTATCTAATCCCTGCTGAAAAAAACAGCAAGAAACCAGCTTAGGCTGGTAGCTGGTTTTAGCTGGTCTTTGCTGGTCTTTGCCCAAAACACAGTTCTTATTGCTGGTCTTGCTGGTGTAGCTGGTTAGGCCACCAGCTAGACATGCTGGCGTGACCATCTGAGGAAGCTGGTCGTGCTGGTGTGACCAGCCTGTCGTTTGGGATACAGCTGGTTTAAGATGGTCATGCTGGTGACCAGCCTGTCCAGCTTGACAAAGATGGTCAAGCTGGTTTTCTAGAATGACCAACATAAGCTGGCGTGGCCAGTAAAAACCAGCAATGTAGACCAGCAACACCAACTAAAATGACCAGCTTAAGGTGGTACGACAATCAAAACCAGCTGAATTACCATCATAAGCTGGGTAAACCAGCTGAAGGTGTGTTTTCGCGAGAGTTTTGCTGGTCTAGCTGGTTAACCATCATAGGGTGGTCAAATAAGCTGGTTAACAAGCTGGTCAACCAGCAAACCACCTTTAGCTGGTCAGGCTGTTTTTTTCAGCAGGGATCACATGCGAGGATGTTTTACAAGGACCCGCCTTCATAAATACATCTCCTATCGAGAAGATCCTTGTGTGAAGCAGACAGCGAACTACAGGATCTGGCGAAAGTCAGGTTAGATTGATTACCGTTGGAGGGCAGATGAGTGTCACAGAGGTGGTCAGGTTGGCCAGCTGGACTTTCTCACCATCCTGTTGAAACTACATAAGGAGTGAGGGCATTAAACGCACACCAGGTTCGCACATTAAAACATCAGACATTGACATTGTTCATGGAACTCATGATGGGTCATTCTGTCAATGATGGGCCAGCATGTGCAGTTTAAAGCAACACTAAAGCACTTTTGCTCTGTTGCACACACACTATTTGTTTATCCAGCAAATAACGATGTCTATGCGTTTGGGTATGTTCCATGATTCAATGAAACTATATATTATGACATCGAAGCAAGTCATAATAACAAGTCATTTATAGTATAGGTTATAGCCGATAGAGAGCCGCGAAGCGAATGCAGAAGTGCCGTTCACCCTGTTACGAGTTGATTTTTCGAAAATCCTTTCAGTAGTTCATTATTTAAGGTACAAAAAATTCTTTAGTGTTGCTTTAAGAGTAGTCATGTACTTGTATTAATATAATTATCATGAGTCTGAGGAACAATGTCAATGTGCGAAAGTGCCCATTTTGGCATTATTTAGACACAAGAGTTAGACCCATGGCCTGCACATCTGCAGATCCTCCCAGTCCCGGTTGATTGACAGCAACCTCTGCACAACACGCCCCATCACTCACCATGTTGTTCCACAACCCTTTGGCCATCTCCTCATGGCCTTTGACACTGAAATGGAAGCAGTCAGGAGCAAAGTAACTGAAGTCAACCGTGCCATTCTAGACGCAAAAACACAAACACAATCACAAAGAGTTTTAGACAAGGACTTAAAACATTCATTTCTAGCAGAATATATGATTCTAATAACCTGGCAAGCTGCTGTTTTTAGCACTTTGAGATTCGGTGAAAATCGTCATAATCAGCTCATTATTCAAGTTACCCGTAATTTCCCGACTATTAGCCGCAGCTTATACATTGATTTTGCAAAATTTCTTCAGCTATGAGGTTAATAAAGGGGGCAGTTAATATGGTGTTAATATGGTTTTATTTCTTTTAACTTGCATAAAATACTGTCCTGCGGCTTATACACAATACGGCTTATATGCGGGAAATTACTGTACAATAAACAAGTCTTCTCTATTTAATGTCAATATTGTTATTATTAGTGGTAAATGCATTGAATGGTAAGATTCAGACTGTGCTGGGTGCAGTGTCCTGTAGTCTCAGCAGGTGTCATGGTTAGTGCTGGTAGTCGTGAATTATGCCCTTACAGGTAATTTAGGGAGGTCCGTGCTTGAGAGGTAGGGCTGAAGAACCACTGCAAAGTCATTCTTGAAGAAGGTTGAGGAGTTGAGGAGTTCCTCTAGCTTAGTCTGTCATGAAAAACACTAAATGAATATACAAGTTTCAAGGGCCGTCTAAGACCCCATCCAAAACATTCTCAGTCCCGAAATGAGACACCTCTACAGAGCCATAGACTTCTAAACACTGAGGAGGTTCTCATCACAGAGCCATAGACTACTAAACACTGAGGAGGTTCTCATCACAGAGCCATAGACTACTGAACACTGAGGAGGTTCTCATCACAGAGCCATAGACTACTGAACACTGAGGAGGTTCTCATCACAGAGCCATAGACTAATAAACATTGAGCAGGTTCTCATCACAGAGCCATAGACTACTAAACACTGAGCAGGTTCTAACTTCTCATCATAGAGCCATAGACTACTAAACATTGAGGAGGTTCTTATCATTTGGAATTTGGAATCATCATCCATTTTGGATACATGTGATGAGAACCAATGGCCTGTGGTGAACTATAGTGAACCTCACACCTGGAATGTTGCCATACAGGTGCGTGTTTCCCAAAACATTAGTTGCTAACCTGCTAACAACTTAATTAGTTGGCAATGGGAAATTGCATTGCAACCAACAAAGTTGCTAACTTAGTAACTATGGTTTTGGGAAACGCGGCCCAGTGCGATGACATATTGTATGATGAAATATGCACAGGAACACAAATACACAGAGCAGATTAGGAACTATCACCGTACAGCAATCTAGCGCATACCTGGAACTACTATCACCGTACAGCAATCTAGCGCATACCTGGAACTATTATCACCGTACAGTACAGTAATCTAGCGCATACCTGGAACTATTATCACCGTACAGTAATCTAGCTAGCGCATACCTGGAACTATTATCACCGTACAGTACAGCAATCTAGCGCATACCTGGAACTATTATCACCGTACAGTAATCTAGCTAGCGCATACCTGGAACTATTATCACCGTACAGTACAGCAATCTAGCGCATACCTGGAACTATTATCACCGTACAGTAATCTAGCGCATACCTGGAACTATTATCACCGTACAGTACAGCAATCTAGCGCATACCTGGAACTCGCGGTTGAGTGCTACAATTTCTGTCAGGTCTGTCGAGTTCTCAGCTGGTAACGCCAAACAGGAACAGAAGACTCTGTAGGCAGACGATGAGAGGGTCTGAGAACCATTTCTCATTCACAACTAAAAACATACCTAGTGAGCACTGGGCACAGAACATCTAAAATACCATGCACATTTGTGTGTGAAGGTTTATCATGGATAACAAAATGCATTGAACGAGTTGATGATAAGAAAAGGCATGCAAAACTAAACTACACTAAGTGCAACAGTAAACTACACTAAGTGCAACAACACTAAACTACACTAAGTGCAACACTAAACTACACTAAGTGCAACACTAAACAAACAAAAAGGCATCAATAAAAAAAAAAAAAACTATCTGCCATCATTGACTTACTGTGTGTGTGGACTGGTTAGTGATATTGTGTGTGTGGACTGGTCAATGATAATTGTGTGTGTGGACTGGTCAGTGATGATTGTGTGTGTGGACTGGTGGTCAGTTATAATTGTGTGTGTGTGGACTGGTCAATGATAACTGTGTGTGTGGACTGGTCAATGATCATTGTGTGTGTGGACTGGTGTTCAGTGATAATTGTGTGTGTGTGTGTGGACTGGTCAGTGGTCAGTGATGATTGTGTGTGTGGACTGGTCAGTGATAATTGTGTGTGTGGACTGGTTAGTGATAATTGTGTGTGTGGACTGGTTAGTGATAATTGTGTGTGTGGACTGGTCAATGATAATTGTGTGTGTGTGTGTGGACTGGTTAGTGATAATTATGTGTGTGGACTGGTCAATGATAATTGTGTGTGTGTGTGGACTGGTTAGTTATAATTGTGTGTGTGTGTGTGGACTGGTTAGTGATAATTGTGTGTGTGTGTACGTCTCAACACAGATTCTGGTAAAACATCAGTCCTAGTGCTATTGGACCTTAGTGCAGCATTTGACACTGTTGACCACAATATTTTACTACACAGACTAGAACACTGGGTTGGATTTACAGGCATAGTTACCAACTGGCTCAAATCATATCTACAACAGAGGAGCTTCTTTGTTGCCATCGGCAACTGTACCTCAACACCAACGTCCTTGACCTGTGGTGTTCCCCAGGGGTCGATCTTGGGGCCACTATTATTCAACCTCTATATGCTCCCACTTGGACAAATCATCCAAAATAATTTGATTTCATATCATAGCTATGCAGATGACACACAAATCTACTTAGCTCTGTCTCCTAACGACTATGGTCCCCTTGATTCTCTGTGTCAGTGTATAGAACAAATCAACACTTGGATGTCTCAAAATTTTCTTCAGCTGAACAAAGAAAAAACTGAAGTCATTGTATTTGGTAAAAAGGAGGAAAGACTTAAGGTTGCCACTCTCCTTGACACAAAAGGATTGAAAGCAAAGGATACTGTTAAAAATCTTGGTGTATTAATCGACAGTGATCTAAATTTCAACAGCCACATGAAAATGATAACTAAATCAGCTTTTTACCACCTCAAAAATATTGCCAAACTGAGAGGGCTAATGTCAAAACATGATTTAGAAAAACTCATTCATGCATTTATCTCTAGCAGGGTTGATTACTGCAATGGACTGTTCACAGGCCTTCCTAAAAAGACTATCAAACAGCTTCAGGTGATTCAAAATGCAGCAGCTAGGGTTCTCACAAAAACAAAAAGAACTGAGCACATTACTCCAATTCTCAAATCTCTGCACTGGCTTCCAGTAAGTCACAGAATTGACTTTAAAGCACTACTGCTTGTTTATAAATCAGTAAATGGAGCAGGACCTAAATACCTATCAGACATGTTTCAGCAGTACACACCTTCTCGTCCTCTCAGGTCTCAGGAGAAAAACCTGTTAGTAAAACCCGCTGTTAGAACTAAACATGGTGAAGCAGCTTTTAGCTGCTATGCAGCTCAGCTTTGGAACCAACTTCCAGATGACATTAAAAAGGCCCCAACTGCAGCCAGTTTTAAATCTAGACTTAAGACAAAATTGTTCTCAGATGCTTTCTGCTAAATGTCTTAATTATTTCACCTTGAGTCTTTTATGCTTTCTTTATAAATCTTTATTTTTAAATGATGTTATGCTTTCCTTATAAGTTTTTATTTTGTTTTGGAAATTGAAACCTGATGTGTGTGATCCCTCAACATGCCGGAGAATTGCACTCATGGTGAGTAGTACTGGTTTGTTCCTTTTAAGTACTACGTTCTGCCCCTGGTTGGGCAAAGGGAGATTCAGATGAGTAGGGCCCCCGTTTGGGGATAGTTTTTGTTGGGTGGTAGTCAGCGTCAGGGACGGCTGAGCTATCGGCCCTGGACATTAAGGTCTCCCCAGTAAGAAAGGAAATATTGTGTGCGCACACAGATGGGCCTACGTCAACGAATCTCCAAAGAGTGGCAACAGCTCTGGGTGTTTGAGAAGGATCACTATCACTGGTTTGCTAAATTAGACTCTGGCAAAGTCTATCTGTTAAAAACAGACCTGTCTTCTTTTTATTCCACCTTATGTCTTTTATGTTAATTTTTATTCTTTATTGCTTTCTTTTTATTTTTTTTATTTTATCATTATTACTATTATTATTATTATGATTCCTCTTTGCTCATCTATGCTTTTATCTGCTATTACTGTTTGGTTTTTGTTTATGTAAAGCACATTGAATGACCTCTGTGTATGAAATGCGCTATATAAATAAACTTGACTTGACTTGACTTGTGTGGACTGGTGGTCAGTGATAATTGTGTGTGTGGACTGGTCAATGATAATTGTGTGTGTGTGTGGACTGGTTAGTGATAATTGTGTGTGTGGACTGGTCAATACTTTTGTAACTGGCAGGCCTCTGTTGGCTTCTGAACTTGTCTCAGTGGCTCCATGGTGAAGATTTGCACAACGTTCACAATCAGCCGTGGGACCTGCATTGGGAGAGATGGGGCAGAAACAAAGGCATTAGCGTCAGGCAGCATTTGTGGAGCTTACGCATCATACGGTATGACAGGACAACATCTACTTTCTGTGTGAGGCCAGGCCTTACCTCGTCCATCATCATGTGCAGAGACTGGTTGATGTTACTGATGAAGTTATCCACAGTGTAGAGTGTCTGGTGGGACGGTGACATGTGTATTAGAATGCCATATCATTGTGGATAGAAATGACTGTTCAAGTGACTGTCAGAGGTAATGGTAGCCTACTTTGTTTTTGCAGTAGTCACAAATATCATTCATTCCAATCAGCACAGTGACAAGCTTCCAGTCGTCTGTGAAGTTAATGGCCTAAACAAAAAGACAATACA
Source organism: Sardina pilchardus (assembly GCF_963854185.1). NCBI lineage: Eukaryota > Metazoa > Chordata > Actinopteri > Clupeiformes > Clupeidae > Sardina > Sardina pilchardus. Next base: position 29,211,099 of record NC_085013.1, read on the forward strand.
GATGAAATGATTAAATGACAAACAGGCACACACAGATAAACACAGAGTAGCCATAAACACAGTGTAGCCATGCAGGGGTAAATATCTCAACAAATGTGTGGGGGAAGGTGTCCGCTGTCCACTGAGGAGTGAACACCACGTTTACGGTAATCGGTAATCGGTATACGGTATACGGTATACGGTATACGGCAGAGTAAAACAGGCTTACTGAATAGTTTTTCAAGGTGTCAATCAGGTTTCTTGCTTGTGCAGGAAAGTCACTGTGAAAAGAAAAAGACTAACTAACTATATGCAAGTGATGAAATGAGTGAGTGAATGAGCGTTAGACACTACATGCATATGTCCATAAGAAATGAGTGAGTGAATGAGCGTTAGACACTACATGTACTGTATATGTCCATAAGAAATGAGTGAGTGAATGAGCGTTAGACACTACATGTACTGTATATGTCCATAAGAAATGAGTGAGTGAATGAGCGTTAGACACTACATGCATATGTCCATAAGAAATGAGTGAGTGAATGAGCGTTAGACACTACATGTACTGTATATGTCCATAAGAAATGAGTGAGTGAATGAGCGTTAGACACTACATGTACTGTATATGTCCATAAGAAATGAGTGAGTGAATGAGCGTTAGACACTACATGTACTGTATTATGTCCATAAGAAATGAGTGAGTGAATGAGCGTTAGACACTACATGTACTGTATATGTCCATAAGAAATGAGTGAGTGAATGAGCGTTAGACACTACATGCATATGTCCATAAGAAATGAGTGAGTGAATGAGCGTTAGACACTACATGTACTGTATATGTCCATAAGCTATCATTGAGGATGTTTCCACACCACTGTCATCAATATGATCGTACTTGTGATCGTAAATCAATATTTTAATGCCACATCAGGCAATGGAATAATGTTTCCTTAACCTGCTTCATAATTTGCTAAAGGCTATCATTTTGAACAACCTGTTGATTAGTCTATGAATAAAAGCTTATCTGTTGATAAAGTCATCCATATGTGTACTGTAAATATGACAATGACATGCCTACTTAGATGACAGGAGGGACCATACTGAGTAGCCTACGCTGGTCTGTAACAGGTCAATACAAATCCCTTACCCACTGTTGGCCCCGGTAACGGCCAGGTTAAGTCCAGTCTGACTCAGCGTTGTGGGTTGGCCAGTAATACTGAACGTAGGGGAAGGGCCGGTCACATTTGGGTTAAAGAGCTTCACAATATCTGGAAGGGAGGAAGAACTTGTTCATTTTCAGCAAGCCTAACTATCGTAAACTCGTCAGTCATAAACCTTAAAGCCTTCAGGTAACAGGTGTGTCCTCTGACAGAGCAAGTTTGACTTGCCCCCTCCTACACAGGCTGTGCAATACACAGCATCGCTATTCTATAGCTCTGATGCAACGTGACCGTTCATTTAAACTTCACAACGAGTTCAGTGAATTAATTATACAAGAGTGATGCAGCAACTTCATATTGTAGGTGTTCAATTCACAGAAAACACAATAGACGGTTTCATCTGCCTTCCTGATAGAGAAGACATCAACATCCCAACTTACTTGCAAGGGTGATAACATCGTCATATGTCCCCTGTCCTCCGATGCTATACAGAAAACATCACAAAAAACATTTTAAAAAAAGAGAATCCGATTAACATTCAATCAATATCCTTTTGTCAGATTAATTAATTTCACATATAATGTCAAAGGTAGTCACTGCTTCCATCTTTGTTAGTGTCCTCATATCATATAGGATCCTGCGGTTATGCTATACGCTAGGACCTGATTTCATGTGACAGAATGGGCTGATTTAAAAACAGCGAGGTGAAATTGATTACATTAAATAAAGTCTACAAATAACGATTTTAATTTCAGAAAAGGCACTTTAAAGTTACTCTACCTCCATGAAAGTTGCCGATATTCAATGGGCACTTCCGCAATGCTGGATGCATTGGCTGCAACACCAGTCTGAGATACAAAAAACAGAATACAGAAATTAATAAATGCCCTCTCTCTCTCTCTCTCTCTCTCTCTCTCTCTCACACACACACACACACACACACACACACACACACACACACACACACACACACATACACACACACACACACACACACACACATTTAACTTGCGTCTACAGTACAGAGTCTAGTTCTACTCACTGTCAGTGAGTCCCCCAGTGCTGCAATGACCTTGATATCTGCGGCTTTCACCAACTCAACTGAAACACAAACAAAACCTTTCAAGGAAACGCCATCCACTGCTCCACTGAGCCGAAGATGAGGAACCTGACCATCTGAGACTAACGTGCTCATTTAGCACAGCAGTGGCAGCCATCTGAGCCTGGGGCAGAAACGTGGGAAGTGGCTGCTGGACACTGACCTGATGTGGGTACAGAGGACGAGGGGCTCACACTGACCTGATGTGGGTACAGAGGACGAGGGGCTCACACTGACCTGATGTGGGTACAGAGGACGAGGGGCTGATGTGGACACTGACCTGATGTGGGTACAGAGGACGAGGGGCTGATGTGGACACTGACCTGATGTGGGTACAGAGGACGAGGGGCTGATGTGGACACTGACCTGATGTGGGTACAGAGGACGAGGGGCTGATGTGGACACTGACCTGATGTGGGTACGGAGGATGAGGGGCTCACACTGACCTGATGTGGGTACAGAGGACGAGGGGCTGATGTGGACACTGACCTGATGTGGGTACAGAGGACGAGGGGCTCACACTGACCTGATGTGGGGCAGAAACGTGGGAAGTGGCTGGTGGGCACTGACCTGATGTGGGCACAGAGGACGAGGGGCTCATGTCGGCACACTGGAAAGCACGCTGATGATTGACGCCACTAGCTCTGATTGTGTGTGGGTCCACCTACAGGAGACAGGAAAACAGAAGCACACTAAGCATGAAGAGCATGTATGATTTTAGTCTCGTTTCACTATGTCTTCCCACCCAAACAGAATCTGCGTCAGTCAGCTGATGACATGATGCCCTTGGGCTCTTACTTTTTAAGAGACAATAGCAGACTATTAGGACTAAACGCCAGTGAATGTGGACATTCCAGTTTTGTTGTGGCGTTTTGTTCTGCACACAATTACACCCATGGGTGTCTTCCTATGGTTTATTGTAAATGTAGTTTTTTAAATAATCCTTCCTGTTGCTAGTATTGTTTGCCTCAACATTTAAGATGAGCATGAACAGATCTTTGCAGTTGAGAGAACCATCATTCAACAATAACAAACAAAAAACACAGATGAATAAGTCATAGTAAAATTGCAGGTGTTATTATTTTTTATTATTATTTATATTGATTAAGTATTTGTTTTCCCATTTGTGTTGATTTACCTGTTTTATTGATTGCTTTTGTATATTTTAGTTCCCCCAAAAGGACTAACTGGACCTAAAGATATAATTGGACTCTGGGCAAATGCCCTACCTGTTTTTATGACCATCAATTATATCCATTGTCCATATCGTTTGAACATAGTGCGGTTGACGTCATCCTATATGTGGGTCATAGTGTAGGTGTGTTTAAGGTTTGTTTAAGGTGAATGTGCAACAATAGCCGAGTCAACCTTTCATTTCTGAAGAAGGAACTAAGGTGTGATGGAAGATGGTTATCAGCCATGAATGTGGATATTCCAGTATTTGCACAGGTCCACATGTAGAAATTATACGTGCACTCGTCACCTGTCATGTATTTGGACACTATGCAGGCAACTAACACCATGAAAAGATCCAGTCCATAATCCAATTATATCTTTAGGTCCAGTTAAATAATGATAATAAAAAATAATAAAACACCTGCAATTTTACTATGACTTATTCATCTGTGTTTTTTGTTTGTTATTGTTGAATGATGGTTCTCTCAACTGCAAAGATCTGTTCCAGAATCAAAAACCCAACGGTCTTCTCAATTCAAAAAGTACAGGAACAGCCTGTAACACCGGCCATTTTCCATGTTCTTTTCCAACAATGCTTTGCAAATTACAGTTCATCTCTGTATAGTTTGCATGTCCCAAAATGCACTTCTCTTTACAGTTATCTGTTGTATTTTAGTAAACACAGATGGTTCCTGTACAATATTGCTGTAAATGTGCAGAACATTTTAACAGTGTACCTACGACAATGGTGGAGATATACATTAAATACTTTTTTTTTTATCTGACCGCAGTCAGAAAAATCCCCAAAGACAGAACAGCAGACATCATATCTCATATGCTTATATTTATTCTCTATTTTTATTATTCACCTTTATCTCTTCTATAAATATTGAACTTTTAAGCTTTGCACAAAAAAATCCTATGTATTGTACTGTCTGGTGTGTGCACAAGATGGCAAATCAAATCTCTTGATTCTTGATAGTTCAACACAGCTTTCCAAGTTACATTCACATTCAGGTTCAAGGAAGATACTGTATGCCTTTCACCAGCCTCTAAACAGGACAGTCAACAAGCCACAGAGGACACTGTACTCTACCAATGTGTACAAGCCGTAACAGAGCTTGAGTCACTCAACAGCTGGCATGATCCACAGTAGTCATGGGGTGATTGGCAGTTCAGGCTGCGTTTAAATACTTGCTAATACTCTTCAAGCCTGGAAGGCATTCCTTCCCACTTGACCTGAAACTTCACGTCTTATTTGACTGACCTTTCTTAAGTCCTCCTCACTGAGGTTTCTCACAGCCTCTTCAAAATTCTTCAGCCAGTTGTTTGCTGGGGGAACATTCATTATAACAATAACATGATATGAAGGAAGGATGATAAGGTGTTTAAGATTATATTTACACAACACATGTAATGCAAATGTCAGCACTTTTGTAATACAGTGGAGCTGTATTCTTCCATTGCCTCTCACTCCGTTGCTCACTCACCTTGAACACATCGGGAGGTCATCATGAAGACCGCACAGAAAACAAAGAGGACCCTCATGACTGCATAAGAGTATGTCCAGTTGCACTGCTGGTCTGTTTATAAGACACCTGACGAGTGTCAGAGGTAACAGGTGTGTCCTCTGACAGAGCAAGTTTGACTTGACCCCTCCTACACAGGCTGTGCAATACACAGCATCGCTATTCTATAGCTCTGATGCAACGTGACCGTTCATTTAAACTTCACAACGAGTTCAGTGAATTAATTATACAAGAACAACTTCATATTGTAGGTGTTCAATTCACAGAAAAGAACTGTAGGAAATTGAACCAATGAATAAATGACGGGTAAGGCCCGTGGCATGAGCGCGCGTCTGCGTTTAAATGACGGGTAAAGCCCGTGGCATGGGCGCGCGTCTGCGTTTAAATGACGGGTAAAGCCCGTGGCATGGGCGCGCGTCTGCGTTTAAATGACGGGTAAAGCCCGTGGCATGGGCGCGCGTCTGCGCTTCGTGACATTTGCGCTCGTGGAAGACGTGCGTCATCTTCACCGCAGACATGCTGCATACTCCAGAGGCTACTGAAGTTCAAGATAGATAGAAATCATTTGGAAAAACATCAAACATGCACAGTCTACGCATCACTTTGACGTGCGGTCTTAAATTTCTCGAGACACAAAACACGCCACACGCCGTAGAAATGACGCAATTCTCGTCATACGCTCACCTGTGCCACAGGACGCAGCAGGCTTAAAGGTCTGTGAACGTGATCTCCTCCAAATCAACCTGACAAAGGAGGAACGTTGGGTTGCTTGGGGCATGCAACCTCACCTCACTCTGTAACCTAGACTGGGTAAACCGCCGATTGGATTTCGCTCTGCAGTTCAGGCTGGAAACCTGCACATTTATCTCTCCTGCTTCCTGTCCACGTTTGGAACCAATCACAAACTAGCTTATCCACCAGGCGCACCCGGATTGTTGGTCTGATTGGACCAAATGCGTATGGAATCATTCAAACTATGTCCATTGATCATAGGCTCCTCTAGATCAGTGGGAACGAGCCTGAGGACCGAGGAGAGAGGGTTGAGAAAAGCCCCATGCCCCTTGTGCAGTAGTAGTACAGCGCAGACTCCCCAGACTAAAGTTCCATCTTAAAAGATTGAGCTTAGTATGGTGATAGCCAGACTACCTGTCACCCCCCTCACCCTGTACAACCCAACCAGAAATGGCATCTCAACAGGCACAAGGGGCCTGAGAGAGGAAGAAACTTCCACAAGAAGGCTTCAAGACCATTACACGGGGGAATCCCAGAGTGTCATGTGTAAGTGCCCTTCATCAGCTGTTTACACAGCGTAAATATGGACTACTGAGTGAGTCCTACACATTACACAGAGGAGGTCACCACATTGAATAGGGCCTATTCTTCTCTGCACAAGGAAACATTTGCACTTGTGACCTACACAAACAGTGCTGGAGATGAGGAGGGTGTGGAGGAAAACAGGTAATCCCCAACCAATGACAGTCAAGGAAGTTGACAAGGAAGAGTTTTATGTTTCACTTCATAAGGGTCTGCACCAACAGAGCAGCCAAGATATCAACACACTCATGGACAAACTCCCAAGATTGATATCAACACACCCATGGACAAACTCCCAAGATTGATATCAACACACCCATGGACAAACACCCAAGATTAATAACCAAATTGATAATAAGAAACAATTAATGTAATTTTGAAAAGATCCTCTCTTTGCTGCATTATTCCAAAATGACCAATCCTACTCCTGCATTAGAGCGGGCCTCATCTCTTGACCAATCCTACTCCTGTATTAGAGAGGGCCTCATCTCTTGACCAATCCTACTCCTGCATTAGAGCGGGCCTCATCTCTTGACCAATCCTACTCCTGCATTAGAGCGGGCCTCATCTCTTGACCAATCCTACTCCTGTATTAGAGCGGGCCTCATCTCTTGACCAATCCTACTCCTGCATTAGAGCGGGCCTCATTTCTTGACCAATCCTACTCCTGCATTAGAGCGGGCCTCATCTCTTGACCAATCCTACTCCAGCATTAGAGCGGGCCTCATCTCTTGACCAATCCTACTCCTGCAATAGAGCGGGCCTCATTTCTTGACCAATCCTACTCCTGCATTAGAGCGGGCCTCATCTCTTGACCAATCCTACTCCAGCATTAGAGCGGGCCTCATCTCTTGACCAATCCTACTCCTGCATTAGAGTGCACCTCTTGTTTGGCTGCAGGGTTGCATCGATTATATAAAATTGCACAGGAATGTGTAACAGAAACAGACATAGCAACACATAGCATATGATTTTCTGTTATAATATATTTGCCATACATATTTGATATGGGTTAATGTTATTTATTGTTGCTTATTGTTAATGGGCTGAGCTCTTTAGACAAAGAATTGAGGGGCTGTGTTAACTATGCACATGAAACTTGAACATTGCATTCCTCATTCATTTCAGGTTTATTACCTGACTGACTGGTTCCCTTCGTGGAAAATAAACAAACAAACAAACAAAGTGGAATTCCTGAGTATTATCCTTTTGTGCACTGGGTTGCCCTTTCCGTGGGGAGAACACGGAACCGTAATTAACCAACGGCCTGAGCGCATCAAGCTAAGTCTGCCCCCATCAGCACTGACCAGTGAAGGAGCGCCGGAGGAAGAGGAGTAGGCCAAATAGACCCCTCTGTGTAACGGCGCCTTGGTCAGTGCATGAAAGGAAGATGGACTCAGATGAATTAGTGGCCCTGAAAGGGAAGCACTCAAAAGCACAAGCCTCTTTCAGCAAGAAAGCCAATAAGCTGTCCCTCACTGTAGACATGCTAGAAAAAAGGGTGCTTATCGACGAGATCAGAGCACTTGCCGTGGACTTTGGAAAGGTGCATGACGCTGGTCTCGAATATGTTGATGCTCTAGGAGAAGTGGAAAGTGAGGAAGAAAAAGAAACAGCAGGAAAAGAAGCGGTTCACATAAAGGAGAAAACGGCGACCTGCCTTCTCACCTATACAGAAGCGCTCGAGCTCGCTAGGGAGACGTTATGGTCCAAATTCGCCTACGGTGACCTTAAATTGTACGCCGACGGTGCAGAGGAGAAATGTGCTGAAGTGGAGAGCACTGATGTGAAGAAGTTGCCAGAGGAAGACTTTCAAGTCCTGAGAGAGAGCCTGGTGGAGAGAATCAAAATGCTTCAGCAGAAGATGCTTGAATGGGAAGGTCTTGTCTCTGGAGCCAAGACAACAGTGTACAAGCAGCAGCTATACAAGCTGGGCAACAGACTGCATGACTGGGTGCGGAGCTGGCAAAAGTTGAGGCGGACAGGAGAGTTTAACACAAGTGATGGAGAGCAGAGCGACTCTGGCAAGGAGCCCCGGATCCCCAATGGAGTACCTGCACCTGCAGCCCCTGTACCTGCAGCCCCTGTACCTGTAGCCCCTGTACCTGCAGCCCCTGTACAGGTAGCCCCTGTACCTGCAGCCCCTGTACCTGCAGCACCTGCATTTCCATACGCACCACCACGAAACATCCCTAAACTGCATCCTGGCTTCAGACCACAGATCAATCTTGAAAGAACACATGAAATTTGAACATTGCATTCCTCATTCATTTCAGGTTTATTACCTGACTGACTGGTTCCTTTTGTGGAAAATAAACAAAACAAACAAACAAAGTGGAATTCCTGAGTAATATCCTTTTGTGCACTGGGTTGCCCTTTCCGTGGGGAGAACACGGAACAGTGGCCGTTAGGGCCATGCATAACACAAAGGGGACCCTCATGTCTGCATTTATTAATCCACACACTGCCTTTGCACCTGAAGGTGTCTGTTGGGCAACACACGGCGTGCTGCTCTCTGATTAAGTTAAGAGCAGTTCCCCGTAGACCTGCCCACACACCTGAGCTAGCCAGGCAATCAAGAGTAGCCTACCTGAAATTCGCCTACAAAAAAGGCTACCACCATAGACCTCTGAAGTTCGCCTACAAAAAAGCCACCATTTTTGCCCAAATAAGGAGATCCCGTATGAAAAAGGTCGGTCAAAGGCACTCAGTGAAGGAAAAAATAACACCTTTAATAATACATGGCAAGGAACATGAGCCGACGCGTTGCGGCCACATGGGCCTTCTTCAGGGCATAAAGCTTGAAGAAAGGACAAACAAAGATCCTTAAGGCGGAGCAAGATACGTCGTCGTAATTCATGTCTATGGGCGCAAAACGGGGATCACTTCCTCTGCATAAAGGGGGTGTGTCATGCGTGTCATGTCCATAGACTTCAATGGAAAAAAGGCGGAACAGCTCTGCATAAAGGGAGATTTTGCCCCCCTCCCTCTTGCGATTCGGGTTGCAGGAAGTGGCTTCTCATGAAATATCTTGCTCCATCCTTAATGATCTTTGGGACAAAGGACAGAGTATAAAATGGCACCAGAGAATGTCTAATAAGGGGAGAACGACCACTCGCTGAATACTTCCGCATGGTACTGCAACTAGAGGGCGATCGCGAGCAAGTGGAGAATGAATGGAGGTGAATGGAGTTTCTCCTAAAATCCACTTTTCTCTGGATATATTTATTTGTGTAGAAATTGGAATATTGCATGTGAAAGGGGGGTCAGGGAAAATACACACGGCTGAGTATTCGATTTTTTAAGTCCCTTATTTGCTCTAAAAAGCCTTTCAAACGTGTCAATGACGTCATTCATTAGCAGGGTGCTAGTGTGTTATGGGCAACAATGACCAAGCCTGTGAGAAACAAAAGGACCATAAGTAATTGTTCATTCAACTTTCGACCTATAACCCATATTGAGCTTGCAGAAACTAAAGTCCAATCTTCCATTTTTTAATGACAATCAGGTGAAACAGACCAATTTAGCCGTCTAGCCCCATAGACCCCCATTGTTTGATCACTTGCTCGTAAGCGCCCCTAGTGGAGCTGGAACTGGAAATGCAGGTACAATGGAGTTAATAGCAAGTGGACCGGCTCTCCATAAATGGGCTCTGATGGCACCCTTAGGTGTCAAGTGGGTGGAGTTACCCTTACAGGTCAAAGGTCACTTGATTGACAATCACCAATAAAAAAACAAAACAGAAAATCAATGTTCGACTTATATGTGACCATTCACAGCGAAATCAGTCGTTTTGCGCACAACGTTATTTTGAGAAAATCAACAATAACAAACTTCCGGGTTGAAATGTTGAATTTCACGTTTTCGCATAATTCGACTGTATACAGTCTACAGTTTCATATCGTGAACGCATTTCACGGAAAAACATACGTTTTGACTGTTAAACTCGGCGAAGATTCAACACATTTGCTGTCATTCCCGTTGTGCACGCGCTGCTTAAAAAGGTGATTTCTCCTCTTCTGGCATATCGTGACAGGAGAACCATGTCAACTTTAGATGCGGTTATCTTAGCGATAGTTTGTGTAATACCCTCGATATACATATCGTTGGAAAGCTTAGTTTATGGCCGTTCACGTGAGCACAATAACTTAATTTAATACATTTTACCGAAACGACTGGTTCCGCTTTACAGGGTCACATATAGAACTAGGAGCATAACAGGATCAATGCTAGAACACAGGTAGCCTTATAACAAATTCACTAAGGGACATTCACAAAAAGGGGAAAAATCACACTCCTCATTTAGTCCAGGGAAATTGGTGGCACTAAGTGTGCTGATCCAGAATGTCTCTCATTGTAAAAGGATCTTGAGTTGGTTGCCCCCTCTTCGGGGCTTAGGGATCACTTCAATAGCCCTGAGAGATGAGAAAGAGGGATGTCCCGCGTATTGATAGTGAACAGCCATTTGGTAGGTTAGTTTTCCAGTCCGGATGGCGTACTTGTGTTCGGCCACTCTATCCTTGAGACGTCTTTTCGTTATAGAAGCAGCCGCACTCACATTCAAGTCTGTAAACTACAAAACATTTGTTACAGTTTGCAAAGCATTCACAAAATCCGGTATCGAGATTTTTCCAATGAGAAAATAAAATGGGGATTTTGAGTGACCGCACCTGTGATAAGTCTCATGGGGATGAGGAAATTGGAAATGCAGACGTTTCTCTCTACACACTTTTGTCTTCTGCCTTCAAGTGGATACTGTGACTTTCAATATGTTAAGATGGTGAACTTTGATTTTTGCTACCCCAGAGCTAACTTGCAATGCAACTTGCCATAGCTTCAATTAACACCCGGATCTCCTTATATGGGCAAAGATGGTAGCTTTGGATACTTTTTGTAGGTGAACTTCAGAAGTTTATAATAGCACAGCTAAATGTAATGTCCACTTTAGGTTCTGAAAGTATTGTGAAACCTTCAGATACGCAATATGGGGACATGGCTTACTGGTGGGAAAAACACATTTATGTTCCATTTGGAGGTGTTTCACTGTTGTACACACTACAGCCTTCTTTAAAATGGAGTCCATGTGGAAATAGTCATCAGATTGTTGATTTTATGAGGTTGTATTGAAGCTGTTCTCAGAAGTAGCTTTTGGTGACAAAATTATTTCTGAGATCATTTCTGATTCTTCACTTGTAGCCAAGCCTGGATTTTAATCTCATGTAGAGGGCCTTCACTTGTAGCCTAGCCTGTATTGTAATCATGTTGAGGGCCTTCACTTGTAGCCTAGCCTGTATTGGAATCATGTAGACTAGATAGCCTTCACTTGTAGCCTAGCCTGTATTGGAATCATGTAGACTAGATAGCCTTCACTTGTAGCCTAGCCTGTATTGGAATCATGTAGACTAGATAGCCTTCACTTGTAGCCTAGCCTGTATTGGAATCATGTAGAC
>NC_085013.1:29240505-29278689 GCF_963854185.1 Sardina pilchardus
GCTGGGATGCCTGCGCCGCGACGACATCTCCTACCGAGTGCAGGTGAAATGAAACGCGTCTGTGTGTGTGCGTGCGTACATACCTATAAATCACACAACCAGTGTGTGTGTGTGTGTGTGTGTGTGTGTGTAGATCGTGGACGTGGGTCAGGTGCTGGAGGTGATCAACATGTCCTTGTGTATACTGTAATGATATATATATATATATGTGTGTGTGTGTGTGTGTGTGTGTGTGTGTATGTGTAGATCGTGGACGTGGGTCAGGTGCTGGAGGTGATCAACATGTCCTTGTGTATACTGTAATGATATATATGTGTGTGTGTGTGTGTGTGTGTGTGTGTGTGTGTGTGTGTGTGTAGATCGTGGACGTGGGTCAGGTGCTGGAGGTGATCAACATGTCCTTGTGTATACTGTAATGATATATATATATATGTGTGTGTGTGTGTGTGTGTGTGTGTGTGTGTAGATCGTGGACGTGGGTCAGGTGCTGGAGGTGATCAACATGTCCTTGTGTATACTGTAATGATATATATATATGTGTGTGTGTGTGTGTGTGTGTGTGTGTGTGTGTGTGTGTGTGTGTGTGTAGATCGTGGACGTGGGTCAGGTGCTGGAGGTGATCAACATGTCCTTGTGTATACTGTAATGATATGTGTGTGTGTGTGTGTGTGTGTGTGTGTGTGTAGATCGTGGACGTGGGTCAGGTGCTGGAGGTGATCAACATGTCCTTGTGTATACTGTAATGATATATAGTGTGTGTGTGTGTGTGTGTGTGTGTGTGTGTGTGTGTAGATCGTGGACGTGGGTCAGGTGCTGGAGGTGATCAACATGTCCTTGTGTATACTGTAATGATATATATATATGTGTGTGTGTGTGTGTGTGTGTGTGTGTGTGTGTGTGTGTGTGTGTGTGTGTGTGTGTGTGTGTGTGTGTAGATCGTGGACGTGGGTCAGGTGCTGGAGGTGATCAACATGTCCTTGTGTATACTGTAACGAGATATATATACGTGTGTGTGTGTGTGTGTGTGTGTGTGTGTGTGTGTGTGTGTGTGTGTGTGTGTGTGTGTGTAGATCGTGGACGTAGGTCAGGTGCTGGAGGTGATCAACATGTCCTTGTGTATACTGTAATGATATATATGTGTGTGTGTGTGTGTGTGTGCGTGTGTGTGTAGATCGTGGACGTGGGTCAGGTGCTGGAGGTGATCAACATGTCCTTGTGTCTACTGTAATGATATATATATGTGTGTGTGTGTGTGTGTGTGTGTGTGTGTGTGTGTAGATCGTGGACGTGGGTCAGGTGCTGGAGGTGATCAACATGTCCTTGTGTATACTGTAATGATATGTGTGTGTGTGTGTGTGTGTGTGTGTGTGTGTGTGTGTGTGTGTGTGTGTGTGTAGATCGTGGACGTGGGTCAGGTGCTGGAGGTGATCAACATGTCCTTGTGTATACTGTAATGATATGTGTGTGTGTGTGTGTGTGTGTGTGTGTGTGTGTGTGTGTGTGTGTGTGTAGATCGTGGACGTGGGTCAGGTGCTGGAGGTGATCAACATGTCCTTGTCTATACTGTAATGATATATATATGTGTGTGTGTGTGTGTGTGTGTGTGTGTGTGTGTGTAGATCGTGGACGTGGGTCAGGTGCTGGAGGTGATCAACATGTCCAAGCGGAAGGAGCTGCAGTGGCCAGACGAGTGTGTGAGGCTGCGCTCTGGACGCAACTACTGGAGAGACTGGAGCCCCCACGAGGGCATGGAGGGACATGTGAGTTAAAGGACTACATTACCCACAATCCCTCTGCAGTCACACAACCCTGCCATATTGGAGTAGCCAAACAATAATAATAATAATAATAACAGTAACAATAATGTTGGTCTGTCGCTGACATGATCAAATGAGTTTGAAGGTGATACCCACAACATACTTCCTGGTACACTCTCAACTGTAGCGCTAACGTTTCACCTTTGACCCTTGACCCTTGACCTTTGACCCCCGTGCCCAGGTAATACACCGGTGGGTGCCTTGCAGCCGCGACCCGGCCACGCGCTCCCACATGGACAGGGCCATCCTGCTGGTTCAGGTGGAGGAGAAGCTGGTGCCCATCGTAGAGATGGGGGTCATCGAGCTGGGCGCCGAGGTCTGACCTCTGACCTTACTACAGAGGGCAAAGTTCAACTGGGGTCGTTGCCCTAACAACAAACCCTTTCAACAGTCCCCGTGGTGGGACCAGAAGCCAGGGAAAAGTGCAAGTTCAAAGGCAGATCATGTACACACACACACACACACACACACACACATGCGTTAACACACACAGACGGAAACCTGCCTTCTTGCGTGTGTCACACCAATATGCTGCATGAGGGATGGACTCCCATCAGAACTTTCCTTAAGTTGAACATTGCTGGGTTTTCTTTTTTCTATGCATCAAATTATGATTATGGCAACGATGTTGACGACAGTGACTAATGATGTTTAGCGCAAGTCACTCAAAGATTCATGCCTTCATACAAACACACACACACACAGACACACGCACAAATGCATGCATACATACATACACATACATACATGCATACATACATACATACAAACACACACACACATATTTCTGCATACATTCATACACACATACAAGTACATTATGCACAAACTGTTCATACACAAGCACAACTCAAAGCTCTGTAATCTGGTATAGGCACACACACACTTAAAAACTGACCTTTGCGTGTACAATATGGACACGTCCACATACGTACACTTAAACACACAAAGACTCTGTTAGTGGTGGTTAGGAATGGGCAAACCTTGTGTTTGTTTTGTTTGGTTTTGTTCTTTTGTTTGTTTATTTGTTTGTTTGTTTGTTTGTTTGTTTTTGTATAATTTGTAAGAAATCTTTTGCCAAAAAAGCCTGGTTCCCAAAGCCTGGCGTTCGCCACATGCGAGAGGCATGTGAAGCTTCTTTTGCTGCCAAGAGAGAGGGAGGACACTACCGGCCCTTAGCCAATCACACCACTCAATGGGCTGCAGCCTATCAGCACTCACTATACAGAGCAAGCTGTGCTCCATCACTAGACTGACAGAGCCTTCAACCAATCAGGACACTGAAGTGGCCATTGAAGTCAAAGGGCCGTAGCCAATCCAGAGACCAGAACAACCCCTTCAGTGCTCTGACTGGATGTATTGGAGGCCTGTAGCCAGACTGAGAGCCTGAGCAGTAGCTGCTCTTTGCCGCCTGACGAGTTACAGCCAACCGGGTCACCAAAGAGCTGTAGCCAACCAGGAGCCTGAAGGGACTCTAGCCAACCAATCACAGGTTCAGGATCAGTAGGTGCTGCACTATAGTTTTCTCTCCTGGTCTGAGTCCACTCCTGGAGCCCTGTGTCCAGCACGCCCCCCCCCCCCCTCGTGGTCTGACCCCTCTGAGGGCGCATTGGGGGAGTTCATCTGGCGCAGGCCCAGCACGGTAACGGCCCTGACTCTGCAGAGAGCAGAACGGATTTGGGCCAGAGCCGGGCCAGAGGCCGCTACGGTGGCGGCGCCGCTCGTGGGCACATGCGTCTCTGCGGCGTCACGTCAGGTGGGTAGCGTCACTGAAGACGCAGCACATCTCTCAGCTGGTGTGCCGTGTTTATAATGCAGTGCACGCGGTCACTGTCAGGGCGCTAGCTCAGCTGTAGCGGCGCCCCCGGTGGTCTGGCATGAGCGGCGCAGCTGTGTAACGGGCACAGGCCCAGCAGTGGCCTCAGACCAGGTCAGCTGTTTCAGCGATTTTCATGGTCATTCCGTTTTATTTTTTATTTCATTTATTTACAGTTTATGAAATAGCACATTGTTTCATAGAAATGACAAAAAAGGCTTGCACTATATATTTTTTGTTTTTGTTTGATTTACAGTAATGCACTACAATCTTGAAGATATATCGAGCTATTTATTACTCACCATCTTGAATCGCCATGGTAACCGTTGCCTTGGGAATGAAAAATGCAATCATCATTCTGCTCATCAGCCATTTTTGTTTTTGTTTTATCCTTCTGCATTTTTCTTTAACTTGAAAGAATAAAGTTTTTACCATATATAGTTATATAAATATATGAATATATATTATATGTGATTGTAAAAAAAGGATTTTGTTTTGAATATTTATTACTGTGAACATTGTATTTACATTTTGTTACGACTTCATTTATGGGACAAAGGTATATAGTTAAATGTATCAAGGACCATCGGTTTGAAACAGAAGGCCGAACTTTTTGATGGACTGTTCCCTTATTTAACTTGATTCTTTTGTAAGAGGGCAAATAAAGGGTGTTTGATTTAACATTGCGCTTGGTTGTCTTAGTAACATGCTCTACAGATCATTGGCTGTGTGGACAGTGGTTGAAACGAGTCGGGCGTGATCAAAATATATACAGTTGAGCCACGTTACCTGAGCATCAGCCGTTATGCTGGATGCATAGCAGAAGCATTGCTGTTCCGGGGTGCGTCTCCCAAAACCATAGTTGCTAACCTGTTAGCTACTTAGTTGGTTAGCAATGGGAAATTGCACTGCAACCAACAAAGTTGTTAACTTACAGTAGGTAGCAACTATGGTTTTGGGAAACGCGACCCCGACTGTTAATTCCTTATCCTCGCAGCTGAGTCGGCCAATCTCTCAATCAAATTTGAGTTATATTGGAATAGCCTGTATTGCAGTCAAGTAGTGTTTAATATGAGAATGCAATGAGCACCATAAAACATGACCAAGACCTGGTGGTGAGATTCAGCCCTACACAGCCACTTGGATATTGTGCAGACACTAAATCTGAACTCTCTATGATCAAATGACGGTCATGATACTCTGGCTGAGGCCTGAGCAATTCAACAGAAATATTCACACAGTATGATAGTTGCTGTCGTGCTCTGCAGCTGAATGCACCGTAGCAGGGCTGATGGGTAGTTCTGCACTGTTTTCAGGTCTCCTGCCCTCAGCTTAACAACACTTTCCATCTGTCGGTAAACTATGGTCATAGAATGCGATGGAGTAGGAATGCTATGGCCTTTGTTATGTTATGTTTGCTATTGTTATGTAAACACCACATGCCATTGGGATAAAGTGGCTGCTGAGAGTTCAACAACATGCAAACGAGCTTGTGTGGTTTGGAGCAAGTGAGCTCTTCTACATAAGCACACACTGTCTGGTATGCAGTTTAAGGGCAGGTTACAATGTTTCAAACACCTGACAAAGACCTGAGTGGTCGAAACATAACACTATTAAACGGGGAGCATACAAGACAGTGTGCGGATATCTTTTCTTTTTTACTACGTTTTTGCTAGTATCCAGCACCTGTCGAATTGTTTACAGATGTGCGTACATTTCTACACTACACTTCTTTTCTACATGACCCTCAGCTCTATGACGCGTTGCTGTAGGCCGGGCATCTCTGGCTTTGAGGCCGTATTTCTGTTGGAGAGCAGACAAAGCCCTATTCGCACGGGATTAGTATTACCTGTGGACCTTTGGTGATTTGTGATAATTGCGGAGAATGTCTGAGATCTTAGTCCCGTGCGAATGTGCCATGTCTGTAATTTGTAAATTAAAAATTCCGCCGCAAATGACCTAGCCTACTATATTTCGCCAAACACAGACGTCCGGTGATAATACTAATCCCGTGCGAATCTGTATCTCAGTGATTGCTGTTGCAATTGCATATCTTCTGTGTTGTTTTCGGACGTTAGCATACGACATATCCGGGTGTAATGTCAGTGAAAATAGAGTAATTTACAGACTTTGCTTATCCCGTGCGAATGCGCTGCAAGTAACACAGAGGTGGGGCGATAATTTGAAAATGACCGGAGGTCCACAGGTAATACTAATCCCGTGCGAATAGAGCTAAAGAATTGGTCTCAGCAGAGGAGGGTTTTATCTGCATCCATCAACGGGAACAGCACTGCCTGCATGCATCCTGAAAACGTAACCCTCTCTACCAGATGAGAAGACTTGTGTCATTCATTCCACTGAAGCCTACTTGGTCAAGGCACCTGCACTAATGGCGTCAACTCCCTATAACATGTTAGCACTGCCATTGGCTATACTGTACATGAGATTCCAATACAGGCTAGGCTACAAGTGAAGGCCCTCTACATGATTCCAATACAGGCTAGGCTACAAGTGAAGGCTATCTAGTCTACATGATTCCAATACAGGCTAGGCTACAAGTGAAGGCTATCTAGTCTACATGATTCCAATACAGGCTAGGCTACAAGTGAAGGCTATCTAGTCTACATGATTCCAATACAGGCTAGGCTACAAGTGAAGGCTATCTAGTCTATATGATTACAATACAGGCTAGGCTACAAGTGAAGGCCCTCTAGTCTATATGATTCCAATACAGGCTAGGCTACAAGTGAAGGCCCTCTAGTCTATATGATTCCAATACAGGTTAGGCTACAAGTGAAGGCCCTCTAGTCTACTGTACATGATTCAACTACAAGTGAAGGCCCTCAACATGATTACAATACAGGCTAGGCTACAAGTGAAGACCCTCTACATGAGATTAAAATCCAGGCTTGGCTACAAGTGAAGAATCAGAAATGATCTCAGAAATAATTTTGTCACCAAAAGCTACTTCTGAGAACAGCTTCAATACAACCTCATAAAATCAACAATCTGATGACTATTTCCACATGGACTCCATTTTAAAGAAGGCTGTAGTACAACAGTGAAACACCTCCAAATGGAACATAAATGTGTTTTTCCCACCAGTAAGCCATGTCCCCATATTGCGTATCTGAAGGTTTCACAATACTTTCAGAACCTAAAGTGGACATTACATTTAGCTGTGCTATTATAAACTTCTGAAGTTCACCTACAAAAAGTATCCAAAGCTACCATCTTTGCCCATATAAGGAGATCCGGGTGTTAATTGAAGCTATGGCAAGTTGCATTGCAAGTTAGCTCTGGGGTAGCAAAAATCAAAGTTCACCATCTTAACATATTGAAAGTCACAGTATCCACTTGAAGGCAGAAGACAAAAGTGTGTAGAGAGAAACGTCTGCATTTCCAATTTCCTCATCCCCATGAGAGTTATCACAGGTGCGGTCACTCAAAATCCCCATTTTATTTTCTCATTGGAAAAATCTCGATACCGGATTTTGTGAATGCTTTTGCAAACTGTAACAAATGTTTTGTAGTTTACAGACTTGAATGCGAGTGCGGCTGCTTCTACAACGAAAAGACGTCTCAAGGATAGAGTGGCCGAACACAAGTACGCCATCCGGACTGGAAAACTAAACTACCAAATGGCTGTTCACTATCAATACGCGGGACATCCCTCTTTCTCGTCTCTCAAAGTGATGGCTATTGAAGTGATCCCTAAGCCCCGAAGAGGGGGCAACCAACTCAAGATCCTTTTACAACGAGAGACATTCTGGATCAGCACACTTAGTGCCACCAATTTCCCTGGACTAAATGAGGAGTGTGATTTTTCCCCTTTTTGTGAATGTCCCTTAGTGAATTTGTTATAAGGCTACCTGTGTTCTAGCATTGATCCTGTTATGCTCCTAGTTCTATATAAGTCGAACATTGATTTTCTGTTTTGTTTTTTTATTGGTGATTGTCAATCAAGTGACCTTTGACCTGTAAGGGTAACTCCACCCACTTGACACCTAAGGGTGCCATCAGAGCCCATTTATGGAGAGCCGGTCCACTTGCTATTAACTCCATTGTACCTGCATTTCCAGTTCCAGCTCCACTAGGGGCGCTCACGAGCAAGTGATCAAACAATGGGGGTCTATGGGGCTAGACGGCTAAATTGGTCTGTTTCACCTGATTGTCATTAAAAAATCGAAGATTGGACTTTAGTTTCTGCAAGCTCAATATGGGTTTTAGGTCGAAAGTTGAATGAACAATTACTTATGGCCCTTTGGTTCTCACAGGCTTGGTCATTGTTGCCCATAACACACTAGCACCCTGCTAATGAATGACGTCATTGACACGTTTGAAAGGCTTTTAGAGCAATTAAGGGACTTAAAAAATCGAATACTCAGCCGTGTGTATTTTCCCTGACCCCCCCTTTCACATGCAATATTCCGATTTCTACACAAAAAAAAATATATCCAGAGAAAAGTGGATTTTAGGAGAAACTCCATTCACCATCATTCATTCTCCACTTGCTCGCGATCGCCCTCTAGTTGCAGTACCATGCGGAAGTATTCAGCGAGTGGTCGTTCTCCCCTTATTAGACATTCTCTGGTGCCATGTTATACTCTGTCCTTTGTCCCAAAGATCATTAAGGACGGAGCAAGATACTTCATGAGAAGCCACTTCCTGGAACCCGAATCGCAAGAGGGAGGGGGGCAAAATCTCCCTTTATGCAGAGCTGTTCCGCCTTTTTTCCATTGAAGTCTATGGACATGACACGCATGACACACCCCCTTTATGCAGAGGAAGTGATCCCCGTTTTGCGCCCATAGACATGAATTACGACGACGTATCTTGCTCCGCCTTAAAGGGATATTCCGCCATTTTTGGAAATACGCTCATTTTCCACCTCCCCTCGAGCAAAACAATCGATATTTACCTTGTTCCCGTTCATCCAGCCATTCTGTGAGTCTGGCGATACAACTTTTAGCTTCAGCCTAGCATGGATCATTGAATCGGATTAGACCATTAGCTTCTCGCCTGCTAGCTTCATGTTTAAAAGTGAGTAAGATTTCTGGTAATTTTCCCATTTAAAACGTGTCTCCTCTCAAGTTAGAAAGTGCAATAAGACCAACTGAAAATGAAACCTGGCGTTTTTCTAGGCTGATTTGACATGGAACTACACTCTCATCTGGCGTAATAATCAAGGCAACTTGCAAACTACTGGCACTACTACTGCTTGTTGCCTTTGGGGACTATTTTCAGATGCTGCGTACGATATCACTGCACCTATGGTACGTTTGCAAGTTGCCTTGATTATTACGCCAGATGAGAGTGTAGTTCCATGTCAAATCAGCCTAGAAAAACACCAGGTTTCATTTTCAGTTGGTCTTATTGCACTTTCTAACTTGAGAGGAGACACGTTTTAAATGGGAAAATTACCAGAAATCTTACTCACTTTTAAACATGAAGCTAGCAGGCGAGAAGCTAATGGTCTAATCCGATTCAATGATCTATGCTAGGCTGAAGCTAAAAGTTGTATCGCCAGACTCACAGAATGGCTGGATGAACGGGAACAAGGTAAATATCGATTGTTTTGCTCGAGGGGAGGTGGAAAATGAGCGTATTTCCAAAAATGGCGGAATATCCCTTTAAGGATCTTTGTTTGTCCTTTCTTCAAGCTTTATGCCCTGAAGAAGGCCCATGTGGCCGCAACGCGTCGGCTCATGTTCCTTGCCATGTATTATTAAAGGTGTTATTTTTTCCTTCACTGAGTGCCTTTGACCGACCTTTTTCATACGGGATCTCCTTATTTGGGCAAAAATGGTGGCTTTTTTGTAGGCGAACTTCAGAGGTCTATGGTGGTAGCTTTTTTGTAGGCGAATTTCAGGTAGGCTACTCTTGATTGCCTGGCTAGCTCAGGTGTGTGGGCAGGTCTACGGGGAACTGCTCTTAACTTAATCAGAGAGCAGCACGCCGTGTGTTGCCCAACAGACACCTTCAGGTGCAAAGGCAGTGTGTGGATTAATAAATGCAGACATGAGGGTCCCCTTTGTGTTATGCATGGCCCTAACGGCCACTGTTCCGTGTTCTCCCCACGGAAAGGGCAACCCAGTGCACAAAAGGATATTACTCAGGAATTCCACTTTGTTTGTTTGTTTTGTTTATTTTCCACAAAAGGAACCAGTCAGTCAGGTAATAAACCTGAAATGAATGAGGAATGCAATGTTCAAATTTCATGTGTTCTTTCAAGATTGATCTGTGGTCTGAAGCCAGGATGCAGTTTAGGGATGTTTCGTGGTGGTGCGTATGGAAATGCAGGGGCTACAGGTACAGGGGCTGCAGGTACAGGGGCTGCAGGTACAGGGGCTACAGGTACAGGGGCTGCAGGTACAGGGGCTACAGGTACAGGGGCTGCAGGTACAGGGGCTACAGGTACAGGGGCTGCAGGTGCAGGTACTCCATTGGGGATCCGGGGCTCCTTGCCAGAGTCGCTCTGCTCTCCATCACTTGTGTTAAGCTCTCCTGTCCGCCTCAACTTTTGCCAGCTCTGCACCCAGTCATGCAGTCTGTTGCCCAGCTTGTATAGCTGCTGCTTGTACACTGTTGTCTTGGCTCCAGAGACAAGACCTTCCCATTCAAGCATCTTCTGCTGAAGCATTCTGATTCTCTCCACCAGGCTCTCTCTCAGGACTTGAAAGTCTTCCTCTGGCAAATCCTTCACATCAGTGCTCTCCACTTCAGCACATTTCTCCTCTGCACCGTCGGCGTACAATTTAAGGTCACCGTAGGCGAATTTGGACCATAACGTCTCCCTAGCGAGCTCGAGCGCTTCTGTATAGGTGAGAAGGCAGGTCGCCGTTTTCTCCTTTATGTGAACCGCTTCTTTTCCTGCTTTTTCTTTTTCTTCCTCACTTTCCACTTCTCCTAGAGCATCAGCATATTCGAGACCAGCGTCATGCACCTTTCCAAAGTCCACGGCAAGTGCTCTGATCTCGTCGATAAGCACCCTTTTTTCTAGCATGTCTACAGTGAGGGACAGCTTATTGGCTTTCTTTTTTATAGGCTTGTGCTTTTGAGCGCTTTCCTTTTAGGGCCACTAATTCATCTGAATCCATATTCCTTTCATGCACTGACCAAAGCGCCGTTACACAGGGGGGTCTATTTGGCCTATTCCTCTTCCTTCGGTGCTCCTTCACTGGTCAGTGCTGATGGGGGCAGACTTAGCTTGATGCGCTCAGGCCGTTGGTTAATTACGGTTCCGTGTTCTCCCCACGGAAAGGGCAACCCAGTGCACAAAAGGATAATACTCAGGAATTCCACTTTGTTTGTTTGTTTGTTTATTTTCCACGAAGGGAACCAGTCAGTCAGGTAATAAACCTGAAATGAATGAGGAATGCAATGTTCAAGTTTCATGTGCATAGTTAACACAGCCCCTCAATTCTTTGTCTAAAGAGCTCAGCCCATTAACAATAAGCAACAATAAATAACATTAACCCATATCAAATATGTATGGCAAATATATTATAACAGAAAATCATATGCTATGTGTTGCTATGTCTGTTTCTGTTACACATTCCTGTGCAATTTTATATAATCGATGCAACCCTGCAGCCAAACAAGAGGTGCACTCTAATGCAGGAGTAGGATTGGTCAAGAAATGAGGCCCGCTCTAATACAGGAGTAGGATTGGTCAAGAGATGAGGCCCGCTCTAATACAGGAGTAGGATTGGTCAAGAGATGAGGCCCGCTCTAATGCAGGAGTAGGATTGGTCAAGAAATGAGGCCCGCTCTAATACAGGAGTAGGATTGGTCAAGAGATGAGGCCCGCTCTAATACAGGAGTAGGATTGGTCAAGAGATGAGGCCCGCTCTAATACAGGAGTAGGATTGGTCAAGAGATGAGGTGCGCTCTAATGCAGGAGTAGGATTGGTCAAGAGATGAGGCCCGCTCTAATGCTGGAGTAGGATTGGTCAAGAGATGAGGCCCGCTCTAATGCAGGAGTAGGATTGGTCAAGAGATGAGGCCCGCTCTAATGCAGGAGTAGGATTGGTCAAGAGATGAGGCCCGCTCTAATACAGGAGTAGGATTGGTCAAGAGATGAGGCCCGCTCTAATACAGGAGTAGGATTGGTCAAGAGATGAGGCCCGCTCTAATACAGGAGTAGGATTGGTCAAGAGATGAGGCCCGCTCTAATACAGGAGTAGGATTGGTCAAGAGATGAGGCCCGCTCTAATACAGGAGTAGGATTGGTCAAGAGATGAGGCCCGCTCTAATACAGGAGTAGGATTGGTCAAGAGATGAGGCCCGCTCTAATGCAGGAGTAGGATTGGTCAAGAGATGAGGCCCGCTCTAATGCAGGAGTAGGATTGGTCATTTTGGAATAATGCAGCAAAGAGAGGATCTTTTCAAAATTACATTAATTGTTTCTTATTATCAATTTGGTTATCAATCTTGGGAGTTTGTCCATGGGTGTGTTGATATCAATCTTGGGAGTTTGTCCATGGGTGTGTTGATATCAATCTTGGGAGTTTGTCCATGGGTGTGTTGATATCAATCTTGGGAGTTTGTCCATGGGTGTGTTGATATCTTGGCTGCTCTGTTGGTGCAGACCCTTATGAAGTGAAACATAAAACTCTTCCTTGTCAACTTCCTTGACTGTCATTGGTTGGGGATTACCTGTTTTCCTCCACACCCTCCTCATCTCCAGCACTGTTTGTGTAGGTCACAAGTGCAAATGTTTCCTTGTGCAGAGAAGAATAGGCCCTATTCAATGTGGTGACCTCCTCTGTGTAATGTGTAGGACTCACTCAGTAGTCCATATTTACGCTGTGTAAACGGCTGATGAAGGGCACTTACACATGACACTCTGGGATTCCCCGTGTAATGGTCTTGAAGCCTTCTTGTGGACGTTTCTTCCTCTCTCAGGCCCCTTGTGCCTGTTGAGATGCCATTTCTGGTTGGGTTTTACAGGGTGAGGGGGGTGACAGGTAGTCTGGCTATCACCATACTAAGCTCAATCTTTTAAGATGGAACTTTAGTCTGGGGAGTCTGCGCTGTACTTCTACTGCACAAGAGGCATGGGGCTTTTCTCAACCCTCTCTCCTCGGTCCTCAGGCTCGTTCCCACTGATCTAGAGGAGCCTATGATCAATGGACATAGTTTGAATGATTCCATACGCATTTGGTCCAATCAGACCAACAATCCGGGTGCGCCTGGTGGATAAGCTAGTTTGTGATTGGTTCCAAACGTGGACAGGAAGCAGGAGAGATAAATGTGCAGGTTTCCAGCCTGAACTGCAGAGCGAAATCCAATCGGCGGTTTATCCAGTCTAGGTTACAGAGTGAGGTTAGGTTGCATGCCCCAAGCAACCCAACGTTCCTCCTTTGTCAGGTTGATTTGGAGGAGATCACGCTCACAGACCTGTAAGCCTGCTGCGTCCTGTGGCACAGGTGAGCGTATGACGAGAATTGCGTCATTTCTACGGCGTGTGGCGTGTTTTGTGTCTCGAGAAATTTAAGACCGCACGTCAAAGTGATGCGTAGACTGTGCATGTTTGATGTTTTTCCAAATGATTTCTATCTATCTTGAACTTCAGTAGCCTCTGGAGTATGCAGCATGTCTGCGGTGAAGATGACGCACGGGCTTTACCCGTCATTTAAATCTGATTCTGATCTAAATCTTTTTTTTTAATACTACATAATTATCTCATCTTCGGTCTTATCTGATGGGATTGTATAAGACAATCAAACTTTGTATTTATGCAAACAGATTGGTTGTAAACCAATTACACTGCTTGGTTCAATTTCCTACAGTTCTTTTCTGTGATTTGAACACCTACAATATGAAGTTGTTCTTGTATGATTAATTCACTGAACTCGTTGTGAAGTTTAAATGAACGGTCACGTTGCATCGAAGCTATAGAATAGCGATGCTGTGTATTGCACAGCCTGTGTAGGAGGGGTCAAGTCAAACTTGCTCTGTCAGAGGACACACCTGTTACCTCTGACACTCGTCAGGTGTCTTATAAACAGACCAGCAGTGCAACTGGACATACTCTTATGCAGTCATGAGGGTCCTCTTTGTTTTCTGTGCGGTCTTCATGATGACCTCCCGATGTGTTCAAGGTGAGTGAGAGGCAATGGAAGAATACAGCTCCACTGTATTACAAAAGTGCTGACATTTGCATTACATGTGTTGTGTAAATATAATCTTAAACACCTTATCATCCTTCCTTCATATCATGTTATTGTTATAATGAATGTTCCCCCAGCAAACAACTGGCTGAAGAATTTTGAAGAGGCTGTGAGAAACCTCAGTGAGGAGGACTTAAGAAAGGTCAGTCAAATAAGACGTGAAGTTTCAGGTCAAGTGGGAAGGAATGCCTTCCAGGCTTGAAGAGTATTAGCAAGTATTTAAACGCAGCCTGAACTGCCAATCACCCCATGACTACTGTGGATCATGCCAGCTGTTGAGTGACTCAAGCTCTGTTACGGCTTGTACACATTGGTAGAGTACAGTGTCCTCTGTGGCTTGTTGACTGTCCTGTTTAGAGGCTGGTGAAAGGCATACAGTATCTTCCTTGAACCTGAATGTGAATGTAACTTGGAAAGCTGTGTTGAACTATCAAGAATCAAGAGATTTGATTTGCCATCTTGTGCACACACCAGACAGTACAATACATAGGATTTTTTTGTGCAAAGCTTAAAAGTTCAATATTTATAGAAGAGATAAAGGTGAATAATAAAAATAGAGAATAAATATAAGCATATGAGATATGATGTCTGCTGTTCTGTCTTTGGGGATTTTTCTGACTGCGGTCAGATAAAAAAAAAATAATAATAATGTATATTCTCCACCATTGTCGTAGGTACACTGTTAAAAATGTCTGCACATTTACAGCAATATTGTACAGGAACCATCTGTGTTTACTAAAATACAACAGATAACTGTAAAGAGAAGTGCATTTTGGGACATGCAAACTATGTGTCTGATTATCCAGAGATGAACTGTAATTTGCAAAGCATTGTTGGAAAAGAACATGGAAAATGGCTGGTGTTACAGGCTGTTCCTGTACTTTTTGAATTGAGAAGACCGTTGGGTTTTTGATTCTGGAACAGATCTTTGCAGTTGAGAGAACCATCATTCAACAATAACAAACAAAAAACACAGATGAATAAGTCATAGTAAAATTGCAGGTGTTTTATTATTTTTATTATTATTATTTAACTGGACCTAAAGATATAATTGGATTATGGACTGGATCTTTTCATGGTGTTAGTTGCCTGCATAGTGTCCAAATACATGACAGGTGACGAGTGCCCGTATAATTTCTGTACAAATACTGGAATATCCACATTCATGGCTGATAACCATCTTCCATCACACCTTTGTTCCTTCTTCAGAAATGAAAGGTTGACTCGGCTATTGTTGCACATTCACCTTAAACAAACCTTAAACACACCTACACTATGACCCACATATAGGATGACGTCAACCGCACTATGTTCAAACGATATGGACAATGGATATAATTGATGGTCATAAAAACAGGTAGGGCATTTGCCCAGAGTCCAATTATATCTTTAGGTCCAGTTAGTCCTTTTGGGGGAACTAAAATATACAAAAGCAATCAATAAAACAGGTAAATCAACACAAATGGGAAAACAAATACTTAATCAATAAATAATAATAAAAAATAATAACACCTGCAATTTTACTATGACTTATTCATCTGTGTTTTTTGTTTGTTATTGTTGAATGATGGTTCTCTCAACTGCAAAGATCTGTTCATGCTCATCTTAAATGTTGAGGCAAACAATACTAGCAACAGGAAGGATTATTTAAAAAACTACATTTACAATAAACCATAGGAAGACACCCATGGGTGTAATTGTGTGCAGAACAAAACGCCACAACAAAACTGGAATGTCCACATTCACTGGCGTTTAGTCCTATTAGTCTGCTATTGTCTCTTAAAAAGTAAGAGCCCAAGGGCATCATGTCATCAGCTGACTGACGCAGATTCTGTTTGGGTGGGAAGACATAGTGAAACGAGACTAAAATCATACATGCTCTTCATGCTTAGTGTGCTTCTGTTTTCCTGTCTCCTGTAGGTGGACCCACACACAATCAGAGCTAGTGGCGTCTATCATCAGCGTGCTTTCCAGTGTGCCGACATGAGCCCCTCGTCCTCTGTGCCCACATCAGGTCAGTGTCCACATCAGCCCCTCGTCCTCTGTGCCCACATCAGGTCAGTGTGAGCCCCTCGTCCTCTGTACCCACATCAGGTCAGTGTGAGCCCCTCGTCCTCTGTGCCCACATCAGGTCAGTGTGAGCCCCTCGTCCTCTGTGCCCACATCAGGTCAGTGTGAACCCCTCGTCCTCTGTACCCACATCAGGTCAGTGTGAACCCCTCGTCCTCTGTACCCACATCAGGTCAGTGTGAGCCCCTCGTCCTCTGTACCCACATCAGGTCAGTGTCCACATCAGCCCCTCGTCCTCTGTACCCACATCAGGTCAGTGTGAGCCCCTCGTCCTCTGTACCCACATCAGGTCAGTGTGAGCCCCTCGTCCTCTGTACCCACATCAGGTCAGTTTGAGCCCCTCGTCCTCTGTACCCACATCAGGTCAGTGTCCAGCAGCCACTTCCCACGTTTCTGCCCCAGGCTCAGATGGCTGCCACTGCTGTGCTAAATGAGCACGTTAGTCTCAGATGGTCAGGTTCCTCATCTTCGGCTCAGTGGAGCAGTGGATGGCGTTTCCTTGAAAGGTTTTGTTTGTGTTTCAGTTGAGTTGGTGAAAGCCGCAGATATCAAGGTCATTGCAGCACTGGGGGACTCACTGACAGTGAGTAGAACTAGACTCTGTACTGTAGACGCAAATTAAATGTGTGCGTGTGCGTGTGCGTGTGTGTGTGTGTGTGTGTGTGAGAGAGAGAGAGAGAGAGAGAGAGAGAGAGAGAGAGAGAGAGAGAGAGAGAGAGAGAGAGAGAGAGAGGGCATTTATTAATTTCTGTATTCTGTTTTTTGTATCTCAGACTGGTGTTGCAGCCAATGCATCCAGCATTGCGGAAGTGCCCATTGAATATCGGCAACTTTCATGGAGGTAGAGTAACTTTAAAGTGCCTTTTCTGAAATTAAAATCGTTATTTGTAGACTTTATTTAATGTAATCAATTTCACCTCGCTGTTTTTAAATCAGCCCATTCTGTCACATGAAATCAGGTCCTTGCGTATAGCATAACCGCAGGATCCTATATGATATGAGGACACTAACAAAGATGGAAGCAGTGACTACCTTTGACATTATATGTGAAATTAATTAATCTGACAAAAGGATATTGATTGAATGTTAATCGGATTCTCTTTTTTTAAAATGTTTTTTGTGATGTTTTCTGTATAGCATCGGAGGACAGGGGACATATGACGATGTTATCACCCTTGCAAGTAAGTTGGGATGTTGATGTCTTCTCTATCAGGAAGGCAGATGAAACCGTCTATTGTGTTTTCTGTGAATTGAACACCTACAATATGAAGTTGCTGCATCACTCTTGTATAATTAATTCACTGAACTCGTTGTGAAGTTTAAATGAACGGTCACGTTGCATCAGAGCTATAGAATAGCGATGCTGTGTATTGCACAGCCTGTGTAGGAGGGGGCAAGTCAAACTTGCTCTGTCAGAGGACACACCTGTTACCTGAAGGCTTTAAGGTTTATGACTGATGGAGTTTACGATAGTTAGGCTTGCTGAAAATGAACAAGTTCTTCCTCCCTTCCAGATATTGTGAAGCTCTTTAACCCAAATGTGACCGGCCCTTCCCCTACGTTCAGTATTACTGGCCAACCCACAACGCTGAGTCAGACTGGACTTAACCTGGCCGTTACCGGGGCCAACAGTGGGTAAGGCTTTGGTATTGACCTGTGACAGACCAGCGTAGGCTACTCAGTATGATCCCTCCTGTCATCTAAGTAGGCATGTCATTGTCATATTTACAGTACACATATGGATGACTTTATCAACAGATAAGCTTTTATTCATAGACTAATCAACAGGTTGTTCAAAATGATAGCCTTTAGCAAATTATGAAGCAGGTTAAGGAAACATTATTCCATTGCCTGATGTGGCATTAAAATATTGATTTACGATCACAAGTACGATCATATTGATGACAGTGGTGTGGAAACATCCTCAATGATAGCTTATGGACATATACAGTACATGTAGTGTCTAACGCTCATTCACTCACTCATTTCTTATGGACATATACAGTACATGTAGTGTCTAACGCTCATTCACTCACTCATTTCTTATGGACATATGTAGTGTCTAACGCTCATTCACTCACTCATTTCTTATGGACATACTGTATACATGTAGTGTCTAACGTTCATTCACTCACTCATTTCTTATGGACATACTGTATACATGTAGTGTCTAACGCTCATTCACTCACTCATTTCTTATGGACATATACATAGTGTCTAACGCTCATTCACTCACTCATTTCATCACTTGCATATAGTTAGTTAGTCTTTTTCTTTTCACAGTGACTTTCCTGCACAAGCAAGAAACCTGATTGACACCTTGAAAAACTATTCAGTAAGCCTGTTTTACTCTGCCGTATACCGTATACCGTATACCGTATACCGATTACCGATTACCGTAAACGTGGTGTTCACTCCTCAGTGGACAGCGGACACTTTCCCCCACACATTTGTTGAGATATTTACCCCTGCATGGCTACACTGTGTTTATGGCTACTCTGTGTTTATCTGTGTGTGCCTGTTTGTCATTTAATCATTTCATCTGTATTGTCTTTTTGTTTAGGCCATTAACTTCACAGACGACTGGAAGCTTGTCACTGTGCTGATTGGAATGAATGATATTTGTGACTACTGCAAAAACAAAGTAGGCTACCATTACCTCTGACAGTCACTTGAACAGTCATTTCTATCCACAATGATATGGCATTCTAATACACATGTCACCGTCCCACCAGACACTCTACACTGTGGATAACTTCATCAGTAACATCAACCAGTCTCTGCACATGATGATGGACGAGGTAAGGCCTGGCCTCACACAGGAAGTAGATGTTGTCCTGTCATACCGTATGATGCGTAAGCTCCACAAATGCTGCCTGACGCTAATGCCTTTGTTTCTGCCCCATCTCTCCCAATGCAGGTCCCACGGCTGATTGTGAACGTTGTGCAAATCTTCACCATGGAGCCACTGAGACAAGTTCAGAAGCCAACAGAGGCCTGCCAGTTACAAAAGTATTGACCAGTCCACACACACAATTATCACTAACCAGTCCACACACACACACAATTATCATTGACCAGTCCACACACACAATTATCACTGACCACCAGTCCACACACACAATTATCACTAACCAGTCCACACACACACACACAATTATAACTAACCAGTCCACACACACACACAATTATCATTGACCAGTCCACACACACAATTATCACTAACCAGTCCACACACACACACACAATTATCATTGACCAGTCCACACACACAATTATCACTAACCAGTCCACACACACAATTATCACTAACCAGTCCACACACACAATTATCACTGACCAGTCCACACACACAATCATCACTGACCACTGACCAGTCCACACACACACACACAATTATCACTGAACACCAGTCCACACACACAATGATCATTGACCAGTCCACACACACAGTTATCATTGACCAGTCCACACACACAATTATAACTGACCACCAGTCCACACACACAATCATCACTGACCAGTCCACACACACAATTATCATTGACCAGTCCACACACACAATATCACTAACCAGTCCACACACACAGTAAGTCAATGATGGCAGATAGTTTTTTTTTTTTATTGATGCCTTTTTGTTTGTTTAGTGTTGCACTTAGTGTAGTTTAGTGTTGCACTTAGTGTAGTTTAGTGTTGTTGCACTTAGTGTAGTTTACTGTTGCACTTAGTGTAGTTTAGTTTTGCATGCCTTTTCTTATCATCAACTCGTTCAATGCATTTTGTTATCCATGATAAACCTTCACACACAAATGTGCATGGTATTTTAGATGTTCTGTGCCCAGTGCTCACTAGGTATGTTTTTAGTTGTGAATGAGAAATGGTTCTCAGACCCTCTCATCGTCTGCCTACAGAGTCTTCTGTTCCTGTTTGGCGTTACCAGCTGAGAACTCGACAGACCTGACAGAAATTGTAGCACTCAACCGCGAGTTCCAGGTATGCGCTAGATTGCTGTACTGTACGGTGATAATAGTTCCAGGTATGCGCTAGATTACTGTACGGTGATAATAGTTCCAGGTATGCGCTAGATTGCTGTACTGTACGGTGATAATAGTTCCAGGTATGCGCTAGATTGCTGTACGGTGATAATAGTTCCAGGTATGCACTAGATTACTGTACTGTACGGTGATAATAGTTCCAGGTATGCACTAGATTGCTGTACTGTACGGTGGTGATAATAGTTCCAGGTATGCACTAGATTACTGTACGGTGATAGTAGTTCCAGGTATGCACTAGATTGCTCTACGGTGATAGTTCCTAATCTGCTCTGTGTATTTGTGTTCCTGTGCATATTTCATCATACAATATGTCATCGTACTGGGCCGCGTTTCCCAAAACCATAGTTACTAAGTTAGCAACTTTGTTGGTTGCAATGCAATTTCCCATTGCCAACTAATTAAGTTGTTAGCAGGTTAGCAACTAATGTTTTGGGAAACACGCACCTGTATGGCAACATTCCAGGTGTGAGGTTCACTATAGTTCACCACAGGCCATTGGTTCTCATCACATGTATCCAAAATGGATGATGATTCCAAATTCCAAATGATAAGAACCTCCTCAATGTTTAGTAGTCTATGGCTCTATGATGAGAACCTGCTCAGTGTTTAGTAGTCTATGGCTCTGTGATGAGAACCTGCTCAATGTTTAGTAGTCTATGGCTCTGTGATGAGAACCTCCTCAGTGTTTAGTAGTCTATGGCTCTGTGATGAGAACCTGCTCAATGTTTAGTAGTCTATGGCTCTGTAGAGGTGTCTCATTTCGGGACTGAGAATGTTTTGGATGGAGTCTTAGACGGCCCTTGAAACTTGGATATTCATTTGGAGTTTTTTTCACGACAGACTAAGCTAGAGGAACTCCTCAACTCCTCAACCTTCTTCAAGAATGACTTTGCAGTGGTTCTTCAGCCCTACCTCTCCAGCACAGACCTACCCAAGTTACCTGTAAGGGCATAATTCACGACTACCAGCACTAACCATGACACCTGCTGAGACTACAGGACACTGCACCCAGCACAGTCTGAATCTTACCATTCAATGCATTTACCACTAATAATAACAATATTGACATTAAATAGAGAAGACTTGTTTATTGTACAGTAATTTCCCGCATATAAGCCGTATTGTGTATAAGCCGCAGGACAGTATTTTATGCAAGTTAAAAGAAATAAAACCATATTAACACCATATTAACTGCCCCCTTTATTAACCTCATAGCTGAAGAAATTTTGCAAAATCAATGTATAAGCTGCGGCTAATAGTCGGGAAATTACGGGTAACTTGAATAATGAGCTGATTATGACGATTTTCACCGAATCTCAAAGTGCTAAAAACAGCAGCTTGCCAGGTTATTAGAATCATATATTCTGCTAGAAATGAATGTTTTAAGTCCTTGTCTAAAACTCTTTGTGATTGTGTTTGTGTTTTTGCGTCTAGAATGGCACGGTTGACTTCAGTTACTTTGCTCCTGACTGCTTCCATTTCAGTGTCAAAGGCCATGAGGAGATGGCCAAAGGGTTGTGGAACAACATGGTGAGTGATGGGGCGTGTTGTGCAGAGGTTGCTGTCAATCAACCGGGACTGGGAGGATCTGCAGATGTGCAGGCCATGGGTCTAACTCTTGTGTCTAAATAATGCCAAAATGGGCACTTTCGCACATTGACATTGTTCCTCAGACTCATGATAATTATATTAATACAAGTACATGACTACTCTTAAAGCAACACTAAAGAATTTTTTGTACCTTAAATAATGAACTACTGAAAGGATTTTCGAAAAATCAACTCGTAACAGGGTGAACGGCACTTCTGCATTCGCTTCGCGGCTCTCTATCGGCTATAACCTATACTATAAATGACTTGTTATTATGACTTGCTTCGATGTCATAATATAGTTTCATTGAATCATGCAACATACCCAAACGCATAGACATCGTTATTTGCTGGATAAACAAATAGTGTGTGTGCAACAGAGCAAAAGTGCTTTAGTGTTGCTTTAAACTGCACATGCTGGCCCATCATTGACAGAATGACCCATCATGAGTTCCATGAACAATGTCAATGTCTGATGTTTTAATGTGCGAACCTGGTGTGCGTTTAATGCCCTCACTCCTTATGTAGTTTCAACAGGATGGTGAGAAAGTCCAGCTGGCCAACCTGACCACCTCTGTGACACTCATCTGCCCTCCAACGGTAATCAATCTAACCTGACTTTCGCCAGATCCTGTAGTTCGCTGTCTGCTTCACACAAGGATCTGGGACTTCTCGATAGGAGATGTATTTATGAAGGCCGGTCCTTGTAAAACATCCTCGCATGTGATTAGATAAACCACTTGCCTGTTATCTTGAATGACGTGCTAGGCTTCTTCAAGCTCTTGCCAAACACTGTCGGAAGAAGAGTAAAAACATCCTTGCCACCAATAAATGTCTTCAAAACTATTCTCTGTTAATCTTTTAAAGAATGAATACTCGATAGATTCGACAAAACGGTTGAAATAGCAGAATCATTGTCAGCACAAGACTCCTCGCTGCGTGCCGCCATTGTTGTTTGAATCAAACACTCGCTTCGGCGCTCCTGATTGTTTTTTTTGATCAATGGAACCAGTTTGGATTGCCCTCGAGTCCAGACCCTTGTGTGGAGCTCAGCGAAACGCCTCTGGTGGATTATGGCGGAACTACAAAAAGGAATGTGTTGGAAAGAGCACAAACTGTGCCGTCCCTATCTGGACACAGTGATGTGTTAAAAAAACAACACAAGTTGTGTGATTTTTGACACATATTGTTATAACAGATAATAAAAGCAATGTGTTGGAAACAACACAAACTGTGTTGTCCCTATCTGGACACAATGATGTGTCGTTTTCAACACATTCATTTTGAGGGGGTGTAAAGCTCTATTTTTAAAGTGTAAATCTGCATTCACATTGAATAGGAGTTGAATGAATGGTCTATTGAAGTGCTTTAATCAGTCATGTCTGAGGGAGTTCAGCTGGTAACAACATACCTTGCGACTGTTTTGACAGTGTTGTTCATAGATAGAAACGTACTGTATATCTATGGTGCTGACAGCGTTGACAGTAGGATGGTGATCTCCATAGCTGCCCTGTCATTTCAGTATGTTTGTTGAATGTATTTTGTTCTAGGATCACCCCTACATACGCACAAGGCCAAGAGCTCTGAGCTCGGCTGCTACGCGAGGACGTGCTTTTGCCCTTCTGTCTCTCGTCACTTCCCTGGCTGTACTATTTGGACACTGATACCTTGCAGTCATGTCATCATCATGTTTCACCTGATCTTGTAGGCCTTCTTGGTGTAAATGTTACAATGAAGCTGTAAATAGATTAGTCTGTAGCCTACTTATTTATATTATAAAAGTTGTTGTTTATGAATTAGTGTCTGCAGTGACCGTCTAGTGCCAGCAGAAGGCAGCATCTCTCTTCTCCAGTTGACATGACTGTGATGTGATACTCTTTGTGGACTGTAGCCTACAACAGAAATGTCACTGTACAGTTTATGTAGGCTACATGTTACAGCATTTGACAGACGCATTTTTCCAAAGCGACTTAGGCCTACAATATGTATAGTGTAAGCAAAGATCCTTCATTACTCCGCTCTCTGGTGTAAGTCTTCATTAGTAAGTCTTCATTAGTAAAGTAAGTAGCCTACTGTACTAAGTAGCCTACTTACTACTTCATTAGTTAATACATTAGTTGTTATAATAGTTTCATTGTATTACAGTATGTTTTGTTACATTTAAAGTGTAAATGATTGACATGTTATACTGATGACAATAAATAAAACATATTCTAACTTTGCCTGCTACTGAGAGTTTGTAAGTATTCATGCAGCATGCCGTTTAATCACATTTTCGGTCAAAGTCTCTGAGAGGATTTGTGAAAACAGATGTAGCCTAGGCTATGGTTTTGTCACCAAACGTTGCATTGTAAGTTAGCTTTGGGATAGGCCTAGCAAAGATCAAAGTGTGCGGTCTTCACCTGCCGAAGATCACAGTATCCATTAGAAGGCAGTGGACAAAACTGTGTAGTGAAAAACGTCTGCATTTCAAATGTCATCATCCCCACGAGAGTTTAACAGGTGCGATTATTGAAAATCCTACAAAAAGGCTACCATCTTTGCCCATATAAGGAGATACGGTATCTGACGATTTTTCCTATGGGAAATTAACATGGGGATTTTGAATTATCACACCTGTTAAACTCTCGTGGGGATGACAAAATCGGAAATTCAGGTGTTTTCCTGAACGCACTTTTGTCCTCTGCCTTCAAGAAGATAGTGTGATCTCCGGTGCGCGAAGGCGACAGACTTTGATTTTTGCTACCCCAGAGCTAACTTGCCATGCAATTTGCCATTAAGTTAGTTAGCCAGTTAGCTTTGGGGTAGCAAAAATGTAAGTGTGCCGACTTCACGTAGGCCTACTGGAGATCACAGTATGCACAAGAAGGCGGAGGACAAAAGTGTGTTCAGGAAAACGTCTGCATTTAAGACTATCGTCCCCGCAAGAGGTGCGATAGGCCTAATTCAAAATCCCCATGTTATTTTCCCATTGGAAAAATCGCCAGATACCGAATCTCAAAGATGGCAGTTTTTTTGTAGGCGAACTTCAGAGGTCTATTGCACCTATTTTGCTCACAGAGGATGCTGATTAAGCTGATTTGCACCTGTGTCAAGAGCCAGCTGCTCGGCCCCATCAAGTTTAATTGACAGCCAGTTAAATTGAACCTGCATTATACTGCTCTCTGTCTACCCATTCACTCATACACACACACACACACACACACACACACACACACACACACACACACACACACACACACACACACACACACACACACACACACACTCTCCACAACATTCTCACCTTAACCTAACTAACTCCCCCATTTCACTGCATCATAGAAAGCCACACTCCTTACATCCACTTAGGCTACATCACTCTCACACACACACACACACACACACACACACACACACACACACACACACACACACACACACACACACACACACACACACACACACTTAACACAGGTGATCTCACCAATTAGCTGCTCTGCCTGGCTGAAGAGTTGTAATTAGAATCCCCCCCATCTACTCTGTCTCAAGCTTTAAGCATAGGCCTACAATCGGACTAGACACAGGTCCTGTTCACCTTCCTCTGTCCACAACTGTTTGTAAATTGATGTAAATTGAATTGTTTCACATTTTATCTTATGTCTTGCTTTTGCATGCACTGGTAATTTCCTCGAAATTACGTTTTCTAGTTTTGATAGCATTTTGGACAACATAGGCTGTGTAAAGAAGAGACAGAGTGTGAACGCTATTGGACAGCCTTTTCATTTCATTAGTGAATGCACACACATTTCCATCACAGAATGTGTAGGCTACTTAACTACTTTTTTGTTTGTTTTCCCCAGAATCTTTTCTGAGAAGACAAGAAACATGATTGACACCTTCAAAAACTATTCAGTAAGCCTTCTCTTTGAATTACAGTGGACAGATTAGTAGAGGATAGATAAGTGGCTTTTTCTTTATTATTGATCTGTAGGCTTCAAGTTCATCTTTATTGTTACCAAATCTATATTTTTTTGCTTTTTGCTCTCAGGCCATGAACTTCAAAGAGGACTGGAAACTGGTCACTGTCCTCATTGGGATAAATTACATTTGTGACTACTGCAAAAACAAGGTACACACTACACAGACCCATATGTGCAGATATAAACTACTCTACTGGTATACAAATGCAGTTCTAGGACTCCATGCATAGCAGCTGTAATTCTCCCACCAGACACTCTTCTCTGTGGATAACTTCGCCCAGCACATCACAGGGTCTCTTCAAATCGTCTTCAACGATCTTCTATAGCAAGTTTCGCAGTGAAATTCAAATTCTATAGTGTTATATTAGACACACACGGTGAGGTATCTGAAAAAGTACGTCCGGGATTTCGAAAATCGTGATGAAAGATGACAGAAACTGTGTTTCGCTGCTTAACTTGCTATAGAAGATCGTTGAAGACCAGTAACCACTCGGTGAGCTGCACATTTTCAAAAACGAACGTTTAGGTTTAAGGACAGCGTAGTTCATGCACAAAGCGAGCAATGTTAAAGCCATACAGAGCTCCATTCTAAAGCTGCCAAATTCCACAAACAGGCTCAATCGTCGAGATTTCGGTGTCAAACACTCGTTTTCTAGGCAATATAGAAAACGGGCTTAAAGTGTAAAATACCGAAATATTCCTTTAACCCTCTCTGCTCTAATGCAGGAGTAGGATTGGTCAAGAGATGAGGCCCGCTCTAATGCTGGAGTAGGATTGGTCAAGAGATGAGGCCCGCTCTAATGCAGGAGTAGGATTGGTCAAGAGATGAGGCCCGCTCTAATGCTGGAGTAGGATTGGTCAAGAGATGAGGCCCGCTCTAATGCAGGAGTAGGATTGGTCAAGAGATGAGGCCCGCTCTATTGCAGGAGTAGGATTGGTCAAGAGATGAGGCCCGCTCTATTGCAGGAGTAGGATTGGTCAAGAGATGAGGCCCGCTCTAATGCTGGAGTAGGATTGGTCAAGAGATGAGGCCCGCTCTAATGCAGGAGTAGGATTGGTCAAGAGATGAGGCCCACTCTAATGCAGGAATAATGCAGCAAAGAGATGATCTTTTCAAAATTACATTAATTATGCCTCTCAAGTTAGAAAGTGCAATAAGACCAACTGAAAATGAAACCTGGCATTTTTCTAGGCTGATTTGACATGGAACTACACTCTCATCTGGCGTAATAATCAAGGCAACTTGCAAACTACTGGCACTACTACTGCTTGTTGTCTATGGGGACTATTTTCAGATGCTGCGTACGATATCACTGCGCCTATGGTACGTTTGCAAGTTGCCTTGATTATTACGCCAGATGAGAGTGTAGTTCCAATCAGCCTAGAAAAACGCCAGGTATCATTTTCAGTTGGTCTTATTGCACTTTCTAACTTGAGGAGACCCGTTTTAAATGGGAAAATTACCAGAAATCTTAGTCACTTTTAAACATGAAGCTAGCAGGCGAGAAGCTAATGGTCTAATCCGATTCAATGATCTATGCTAGGCTGAAGCTAAAAGTTGTATCGCCAGACTCACAGAATGGCTGGATGAACGGGAACAAGGTAGATATCGATTGTTTTGCTCGAGGGGAGGTGGGAAATGAGCGTATTTCCAAAAATGGCGGAGTATCCCTTTAAGATGTGAAGTTTCAGGTGAAGTGTGAAGGAATGCCTTCCAGGCTTGAAGAGTATTAGCAAGTATTTAAACGCAGCCTGAACTGCCAATCACCCCATGAGTGACTCAAGCTCTGTTACGGCTTGTACACATTGGTAGAGTACAGTGTCCCCTATGGCTTGTTGATTGTCTTGTTTAGAGGCTGGTGAAAGGCATACAGTATCTTCCTTGAACTTGAATGTGAATGTAACTTGGAAAGCTGTGTTGAACTATCAAGAATCAAGAGATTTGATTTGCCATCTTGTGCAAACACCAGACAGTACAATACATAGGATTTTTTTTGTGCAAAGCTTAAAAGTTCAATATTAAGAGATAAAGGTGAATAATACATATAGAGAATATATAAGCATATGAGATATGAAGTCTGCTGTTCTGTCTTTGGGGATTTTTCTGACTGCGGTCAGATAAAAAAAAAAAGTATTTAATGTATATCTCCACCATTGTCGTAGGTACACTGTTAAAATGTTCTGCACATTTACAGCAATATTTTACAGGAACCATCTGTGTTTACTAAAATACAAAAGATAACTGTAAAGAGAAGTGCATTTTGGGACATGCAAACTATGTGTCTGATTATACAGAGATGAACTGTAATTTGCAAAGCATTGTTGGAAAAGAACATGGAAAATGGCTGGTGTTACAGGCTGCTCCTGTACTTTTTGAATTGAGAAGACCGTTGGGTTTTTGATTCTGGAACAGATCTTTGCAGTTGAGAGAACCATCATTCAACAATAACCAACAAAAAACACAGATGAATAAGTCATAGTAAAATTGCAGGTGTTTTATTATTTTTATTATTATTATTTAACTGGACCTAAAGATATAATTGGATTATGGACTGGATCTTTTCATGGTGTTAGTTGCCAGCATAGTGAGTGTCCAAATACATGACAGGTATTTTCCCGAAATACATCATGTCCGGTGCCGTTTTCCCATAGTTTTCCTCATGCTGATTGGTGGCTGTTCCACCCTCAGCTCATGCACAAGCTTAGTGTGGGCACGAGCTCTCCTTCTGTACCTTACGTCAATCAGTAACCTGGCACTTAATTGGCTAAGTAAAACGGCACCGGAAACAAGCCCCTTGAAACCTGCTTGAAACGCCATGTTGAAGCCTGAAAAAATCGTTCAATTTTGGAAATTTTCACTAGCCTAGCATTCCCATTGAAATGAATGGGGGCGGGACTTGTTCACTTTCTCCAGTTCTTATAATACCTCCATGGTCCTAATAGCCTGCTATTGTCTCTTAAAAAGTAAGAACCATTTGGATCAGTTGTTGTTCACCTCTAGCTAAACACGAGTCACAACCAAGGGCATCATGTCATCAGCTGACTGACGCAGATTCTGTTTGGGTGGGAAGACATAGTGAAACGAGACTAAAATCATACATGCTCTTCATGCTTAGTGTGCTTCTGTTTTCCTGTCTCCTGTAGGTGGACCCACACACAATCAGAGCTAGTGGCGTCTATCATCAGCGTGCTTTCCAGTGTGCCGACATGAGCCCCTCGTCCTCTGTGCCCACATCAGGTCAGTGTGAGCCCCTCGTCCTCTGTGCCCACATCAGGTCAGTGTGAGCCCCTCGTCCTCTGTACCCACATCAGGTCAGTGTCCATGAGCCCCTCGTCCTCTGTACCCACATCAGGTCAGTGCCCACCAGCCACTTCCCACGTTTCTGCCCCACATCAGGTCAGTGTCCACATCAGCCCCTCATCCTCTGTACCCACATCAGGTCAGTGTGAGCCCCTCGTCCTCTGTACCCACATCAGGTCAGTGTCCACATCAGCCCCTCGTCCTCTGTACCCACATCAGGTCAGTGTCCACATCAGCCCCTCGTCCTCTGTACCCACATCAGGTCAGTGTCCACATCAGCCCCTCGTCCTCTGTACCCACATCAGGTCAGTGTGAGCCCCTCGTCCTCTGTACCCACATCAGGTCAGTGTGAGCCCCTCATCCTCCGTACCCACATCAGGTCAGTGTCCACATCAGCCCCTCGTCCTGTACCCACATCAGGTCAGTGTGAGCCCCTCGTCCTCTGTACCCACATCAGGTCAGTGTGAGCCCCTCGTCCTCTGTACCCACATCAGGTCAGTGTCCAGCAACCACTTCCCACGTTTCTGCCCCAGGCTCAGGTGGCTGCCACTGCTGTGCTAAATGAGCACGTTAGTCTCAGATGGTCAGGTTCCTCATCTTCGGCTCAGTGGAGCAGTGGATGGCGTTTCCTTGAAAGGTTTTGTTTGTGTTTCAGTTGAGTTGGTGAAAGCCGCAGATATCAAGGTCATTGCAGCACTGGGGGACTCACTGACAGTGAGTAGAACTAGACTCTGTACTGTAGACGCAAGTTAAATGTGTGCGTGTGCGTGTGTGTGTGTGTGTGTGTGTGAGAGAGAGAGAGAGAGAGAGAGAGAATTTATTCATTTCTGTATTCTGTTTTTTGTATCTCAGACTGGTGTTGCAGCCAATGCGTCCAGCTTTGCGCAAGTGCCCATTGAATATCGCCAACTTTCATGGAGGTAGAGTAGCTTTAAAGTGCCTTTTCTGAAATTAAAATCGTTATTTGTAGACTTTATTTAATGTAATCAATTTCACCTCGCTGTTTTTAAATCAGCCCATTCTGTCATATGAAATCAGGTCCTAGCGTATAGCATAACCGCAGG
Organism: Sardina pilchardus; assembly: GCF_963854185.1. Taxonomy (NCBI): domain Eukaryota; kingdom Metazoa; phylum Chordata; class Actinopteri; order Clupeiformes; family Clupeidae; genus Sardina; species Sardina pilchardus. Next base: position 29,270,358 of record NC_085013.1, read on the forward strand.
ATCCTATATGATATGAGGACACTAACAAAGATGGAAGCAGTGACTACCTTTGACATTATATGTGAAATTAATTAATCTGACAACAGGATATTGATTGAATGTTAATCGGACTCTTTTTTTTTTTAATGTTTTTTTGTGATGTTTTCTGAATAGCATCGGAGGACAGGGGACATATGACGATGTTATCACCCTTGCAAGTAAGTTGGGATGTTGATGTCTTCTCTATCAGGAAGGCAGATGAAACCGTCTATTGTGTTTATGACTGATGGAGTTTACGATAGTTAAGCTTGCTGAAAAGGAACAAGTTCTTCCTCCCTTCCAGATATTGTGAAGCTCTTTAACCCAAATGTGACCGGCCCTTCCCCTACGTTCAGTATTACTGGAAAACCCACAACTCTGAGTCAGACTGGACTTAACCTGGCCGTTACCGGGGCCAACAGTGGGTAAGGGATTTGTATTGACCTGTTACAGACCAGCGTAGGCTACTCAGTATGGTCCCTCCTGTCATCTAAGTAGGCATGTCATTGTCATATTTACAGTACACATATGGATGACTTCATCAACAGATAAGCTTTTATTCATAGACTAATCAACAGGTTGTTCAAAATGATAGCCTTTAGCAAATTATGAAGCAGGTTAAGGAAACATTATTCCATTGCCTGAAATGGCATTAAAATATTGGGTAACACTTTAAGATAAGGGTACATGAATTCTCATGAATTAATGCATGAATTAATGCATGAATCATGCATTAATTCATCCCTTAATATATCATGAATCATTATGACTTAACATGAATTAACTGATTGTCATTAATGAATTCATGCATAAACAACTCATCAGCTTAACTTAAGCATTAAGTACGGTTGGCACATCATCATGAATCATGATTAATTAAGCATGATCATGATGACTTTTTGTCGGACAAAATCGTGGAGGTCACTGTCATGGAGAAAAAAGAAAAGTTATTACACATGAATTCATGTTAACTGAATGTTATGAGTTAATTCATTAACTCATGCATTAATTATACATGAAAATCTCATTAATTAACATGAATTCATTGTCTGTCATTAATGACAGACAATGAATTTGAAATTTGTTTTTTGAAATGTGTTCCAAGGGGTAAGCAAACTATACATTAACTCATCATGAACTAATTAAGATCATTTTCAGAGAATATCGAAGAATCCACATTGTTTAAATATAGGCATGTCCTCATTAGCTAAGCATTATATTTTCATTAGTTAATCATGTCTGTGGCCCCTCAGGTAAAGTGATGAACAGGTTGTTATTAAAGTATGTACACCTATTAAAGAGACCCTATGCAACTCTTTCATAGTCATAAAATCGCTTAGAAATCGTTGTTTTGCTTGACTGACCAGTTTTATCGAAAACATCGTCACATTTCCTCCCGCCCCTAGTGTCCCTATCCGCTATTACAACCTTGCAACTTTCTGATAAACGATCGTTTGCTGTTTACATCTGGAAGTCAGAGACGCGAAAGGAACAAGAAGAACCAGGCTTGCAATTTACATATTTATATATAGCCTATATATGTATAAATATACACGCTAAAGCTGTCGGGGAAGCTCTGCAGAGAAATATGCAAGCATAAAATGAGCGAAAACGAAAAACGAAACCGAAACCAGAGATGAAATCGCCAATCCTGCATTATTCCTCTTTAATACCCTGTGGTGACTGATGGAACATACATACAACTTGTAAAAGTTCTCAAAATGCATGTCATTATTCACCACTTTAGTTGAGGGGCCACAAACATGATGAACTCATCATGAGCAATTCACCGTTAATTAATGTAAATTGACTATTTATGCATGACTATAAACTTCATTCACCATTTTAAAGCACAACCTGTTCATCACTTTACCTGAGAGATGATGAGTTGTTTATGCATGAATTCATTAATGACAATCAGTTAATTCATGTTAAGTCATAATGATTCATGATATATTAAGGGATGAATTAATGCATGATTCATGAGAATTCATGTACCCTTATCGTAAAGTGTTACCGCTTATGGACATATAGTGTCGTCAAACGTTCATTCACTCACTCATTTCATCACTTGCATATAGTTAGTTAGTCTTTTTGTTTTCACAGTGACTTTCCTGTACAAGCAAGAAACCTGATTGACACCTTGAAAAACTATTCAGTAAGCCTGATTTTCTCTGCCGTATACCGTATACCGTATACCGATTAAACGTGGTGTTCACTCCTCAGTGGACAGCAGACACTTTCCCCCACACATTTGTTGAGATGCATGGCTGCACTGTGTTTATGGCTACTCTATGTGTGCCTGTTTGTCATTTAATCATTTAATCTGTATTGTCTTTTTGTTTAGGCCATTAACTTCACAGACGACTGGAAGCTTGTCACTGTGCTGATTGGAATGAATGATATTTGTGACTACTGCAAAAACAAAGTAGGCTACCATTACCTCTGACAGTCACTTGAACAGTCAGTCATTTCTATCCACAATGATATGGCATTCTAATACACATGTCACCGTCCCACCAGACACTCTACACTGTGGATAACTTCATCAGTAACATCAACCAGTCTCTGCACATGATGATGGACGAGGTAAGGCCTGGCCTCACACAGGAAGTAGATGTTGTCCTGTCATACCGTATGATGCGTAAGCTCCACAAATGCTGCCTGACGCTAATGCCTTTGTTTCTGCCCTACTGTATCTCTCCCCATGCAGGTCCCACGGCTGATTGTGAACGTTGTGCAAATGTTCACCATGGAGCCACTGAGACAAGTTCAGAAGCCAACAGAGGCCTGCCAGTTACAAAAGTATTTACCAGTCCACACACACAATTATCATTGACCAGCCCACACACACAATGATCATTGACCAGTCCACACACATAGTTATCATTGACCAGTCCACACACACAATTATAACTGACCACCAGTCCACACACACAATTATCATTGACCAGTCCACACACACAATTATCACTGACCAGTCCACACACACAGTAAGTCAATGATGGCAGATAGTTGTTTTTTATTTATTGATGCCTTTTTGTTTGTTTAGTGTTGCACTTAGTGTAGTTTAGTGTTGCATGCCTTTTCTTATCATCAACTCGTTAAATGCATTTTGTTATCCATGATAAACCTTCACACACAAAATTGTGCATGGTATTTTAGCTAGATCTTCTGTGCCCAGTGCTCACTAGGTATGTTTTTAGTTGTGAATGAGAAATGGTTCTCAGACCCTCTCATCGTCTGTCTACAGAGTCTTCTGTTCCTGTTTGGCGTTACCAGCTGAGAACTCGACAGACCTGACAGAAATTGTAGCACTCAACCGCGAGTTCCAGGTATGCGCTAGATTGCTGTACAGTGATCATAGTTCCTAATCTGCTCTGTGTATTTCTGTTCCTGTGCATATTTCATCATACAATATGTCATCGTACTGGGCTGCGTTTCCCAAAGCCATAGTTACTAAGTTAGCAACTTTGTTGGTTGCAATGTGTAAAGACAGATTTTCACATTCCTTTGAGGCAGATTAGAACTGAATGCCTTTTGGCGCTAATTTAAATCTATGCGAGACTTGATAGCTCGCTATTGTTTTAGCTGGCTGTGGCCGGCACCCCACCAAGCAGCCATCACCACTTCCTCCATCTATACAGTGAAAGTCAAATTGACAACCTGAAATACTTGTAAAATGTATGTTGCGAATGTAATCATGTTTGGTCTTCAATTAATACTTGTAATGTGGGCAACTGCCTGATCATGGTTTCATTGCAATCTAATGTATTTATACATAGTTGTAGAATAATAACTACTCTGGAGAACTTTAGGTGATTGACACACCCACACCACACCCACAGGGTCGGGGGTGATGATGGATAAAACTTGAGAGTTTTTCTCACCTCGCTCTCTTGGCTATCCTTCTCTTCTTCTTTGCTCTGCTCTTGGCAAGAGCTCTCTCTCTCTCTCTCTCTCCCCCTTTCTTTTTCTCTCTCTTTATCTCTTTGTTTCTTTATGGTTTGTTATTTTCATTATTTGATATATTGTTTTGTCTGGTGTATGTAGCATTGTAACTTGGTAACTTGTTAAGGTTTAAGTCCAAGTTTATTGTTTGTTTTGAGGTTAAGTTTACTTTCTCCTTTTGTTTCCTTTGTTTAAGGATAATTACTATTACTTTACTCTTACATTCAAAGGCTCAAGGCCTAATAAATGGTTAATTCTCCTCGCGCAGTTTGCATATCTCTAAAGTCTAGTGTGCCATTCCATACTCTGCCATAGTTAACAAACTAGTTATTTGGTAATTTATTAGAGATACAATATTCTTATCTTATGGAGTCAGATAAATCGTGTTTTTTCTACTAATAACATTGCCATCTAACTTCTCAGATATCTTAATTACAGTCCAATTCAACCTCATTGAAGCGCCGGACGTAGACAGAACGCGTATATAAGCGGGAAAATATAGTTTGTATATTTTTTCCATTTACAAATGCAATTTTCCATTGCCAACCAACTAAGTTGTTAGCAGATTAGCAACTAATGTTTTGGGAAACACGCAGCTGTAGCAACATGCCAGGTGTGAGGTTCACTATAGTTCACCACAGGCCACTGGTTCTCATCATATCCAAAATGGATGACAATTCCAAATTCCAAATGATAAGAACCTCCTCAATGTTTAGTAGTCTATGGCTCTAAGAACCTCCTCAATGTTTAGTAGTCTATGGCTCTATGATGAGAACCTGCTCAGTGTTTAGTAGTCTATGGCTCTGTGATGAGAAACTCCTCAGTGTTTAGAAGTCTATGGCTCTGTGATGAGAAACTCTCATTTCGGGACTGGGAATGTTTTGGATGGGGTCTTAGACGGCCCTTGAAACTTGTATATTCATTTAGTGTTTTTCATGACAGACTAAGCTAGAGGAACTCCTCAACTCCTCAACTTTCTTCAAGAATGACTTTGCAGTGGTTCTTCAGCCCTACCTCTCCAGCACAGACCTACCCAAGTTACCTGTAAGGGCATAGTGGATGACTACCAGCACTAACCATGACACCTGCTGAGACTACAGGACACTGCACCCAGCACAGTCTGAATCTTACCATTCAATGCATTTACCACTAATAATAACAATATTGACATTAAATAGAGAAGACTTGTTTATTGTAACTTGAATAATGAGCTGATTATGACGATTTTCAATGAATCTCAAAGTGCTAAAAACAGCAGCTCACACACACACACACACACACACACACACACACACTACAAACATACCAATAGAGCATCCTCTCAGCACCACAAATGCTAACACACACACACACACACACACACACACACACACACACATACGTATGTAAGCACATGTATTTGAGTCTTTCTGTATAAGTGGTAAGTGTGTGTGAACAGGTCGTAAGTGTGCGTGTGTGAATGTGTGTGTCCATCTGTTAACATGTCCATAGGTTGGCAGACCGTAGACTGCATTGGGGGCCATAATAGAAAAGACTATTAATTAATCATATATTCTGCTAAAAATGAATGTTTTAAGTCCTTATCTAAAACTCCATGTGTTTGTGTTTTTGCGTCTAGAATGGCACGGTTGACTTCAGTTACTTTGCTCCTGACTGCTTCCATCTCAGTGTCAAAGGCCATGAGGAGATGGCCAAAGGGTTGTGGAACAACATGGTGAGTGATGGGGCGTGTCGTGCAGAGGTTGCTGTCAATCAACCGGGACTGGGAGGATCTACAGATGTGCAGGCCTTGGGTCTAACTCTTGTGTCTAAATAATGCCAAAATGGGCACTTTCGCACAGTGATATTGTTCCTCAGACTCATGACAATTATATTAATACAAGTACATGACTACTCTTAAAGCAACTATAAAGAGTTTTTTTGTACCAAAAAATAATGAACTACTGAAAGGATTTTGGAAACATCAACTCGTAACAGGGTGAACAGCACTTCTGCATTCGCTTCGCGGCTCTCTATCGGCTATAACCTATACTATAAGTGACTTGTTATTATGACTTGCTTCGATGTCATAATATATACAGTGCCTATAGAAAGTTATCATACCCTTTTGAAATAGTTACTTTTTTTGTCTTACAGCCTGAAATCAAAACCCATTTAAAAAAAAATCTTTTCCAGTTTTATTTACAAATGTAGCTGTACAACATTAAAATAATGAAAAAAAAGTCAACAGTTCTGAAAATTAATAAAAAATTAAAAACTAGAATAACAGGGTTGGAAAAGTCATCATACCCTGACTTAATACTTTGTAAAGCTTCCTTTTGCTTTCATTACAGCCATCAATCTGTTTGGATATGTCTCTATTATAGCTTTGCACACCTAGATAGGGGAATATTTGCCCAATTTTCCGTGCAGAAATGTTCAAATTTAGTCAAATTCTGTAGGGAATGGCGATGGACTGCTCTCTTCAAGTCAATCCACATATTTTCTATAGTATTTAAGTCAGGGCTCTGACTTTGCCACTCAAGGATATTCACCATCCTATCCTTAAGCCACTGCTTTGTTCTTTTGGCAGTATGTTTAGGATTTTTGTCATGTTGGAAGGCGAATGACCTCCCCATCCTCAGCTGTTTAGGAGAGGGACGCAGGTTTTCCTCAAGAATTTTGGTGTACTTGGCAGCATCCATTTTCCCTTCTATCCTGACCAAATGCCCAGTCCCCGCTGAAGAGAAACATCCCCAAAACATAATGTTGCCCCCACCATGCTTCAAAGTAGGTATGGTGTGTTTTGGGTGTGTTTGGGTGTGTATACTGTGTTTGGTTAGCGCCTGGAGCTCAGTCCAAAAACTTAAATCTTAGTCTCCAAAAAGTTTGATCTTAGTCTCATCTGACCATATAAGCTTTTTCCACATGGTAGCAGAATATTCCAGATGTGTTTTTGCACTGAACTCCAAGCGCAATGTTTGGCGAAAACCAACACAGTACACCACCCAAAACACACCATACCTAGTGAGAAGCATGGTGGGGGCAACATTATGTTATGGGGATGTTTCTTTTCAGCAGGAACTGGGCAATTGGTCAGAATAGAAGGGAAAATGGATGCTGCCAAGTACACCCACATTCTTAAGGAAAACCTGTGTCCCTCTCCTAGACAGCTGAGGATGGGGAGGTCATTCGCCTTCCAACACGACAATAATCCTAAACATACTGCCAAAAGAACAAAGCAGTGGCTTAAGGATAGGATGGTGAATATCCTTGAGTGGCAAAGTCAGAGCCCTGACTTAAATACTTTAGAAAATATGTGGATTGACTTGAAGAGAGCAGTCCATCACCATTCCCTACAGAATTTGACTAAATTTGAACATTTCTGTACGGAAAATTGGGCAAATATTCCCCTATCTAGGTGTGCAAAGCTATAATAGAGACATATCCAAACAGATTGATGGCTGTAATGAAAGCAAAAGGAAGCTTTACAAAGTATTAAGTCAGGGGTATGATGACTTTTCCAACCCTGTTATTCTAGTTTTTCATTTTTTATTAATTTTCAGAACAGTTGACTTTTTTTTCATTATTTTGATGTTGTACAGCTAAATTTGTTAATAAAACTGGAAAAGATTTTTTTTTAAATGGGTTTTGATTTCAGACTGTAAGACAAAAAAAGTAACTATTTCAAAAGGGTATGATGACTTTCTATAGGCACTGTAGTTTCATTGAATCATGCAACATACTCATACGCATAGACATCGTTATTTGCTGGATAAACAAATGGCGTGTGTGCAACAGAGCAAAAGTGCTTTAGTGTTGCTTTAAACTGCACATGCTGGCCCATCATTGACAGAATGACCCATCATGAGTTCCATGAACAATGTCAATGTCTGATGTTTTAATGTGCGAACCTGGTGTGCGTTTAATGCCCTTTCTCCTTAAGTAGTTTCAACAGGATGGTGAGAAAGTCCAGCTGGCCAACCTGACCACCTCTGTGACACTCATCTGCCCTCCAACGGTAATCAATCTGCATCATTCTGAACAAATCCTCAGAAGATGAAGCTGTATGTAACACTTTAAAGTGCACTCTCAAAAAGGAATGTGTTGGAAACAGCACAAACTGTGCCGTCCCTATCTGGACACAGTGATGTGTCGTTTTCAACACATTCATTTTGAGGGGGTGTAAAGCTCTATTTTTAAAGTGTAAATCTGTATTCACATTGAATAGGAGTTGAAAGAATGGTCTATTGAAGTGTTTTAATCAGTCATGTCTGAGGGAGTTCAGCTGGTAACAACATACCTTGCGACTGTTTTGACAGTGTTGTTCATAGATAGAAACGTACTGTATATCTATGGTGCTGACAGCGTTGACAGTAGGATG
>NC_085013.1:29283889-29298889 GCF_963854185.1 Sardina pilchardus
ACTGTATAGTGCTATATCAGCAGCAGCAGCAGCATGTATACTGTATAGTGCTATATCAGCAGCATGTATACTGTATAGCGCTATATCAGCAGCAGCATGTATACTGTATAGCGCTATATCAGCAGCAGCTTGCATGTATACTGTATAGCTATATCAGCAGCAGCATGTATACTGTATAGCTATATCAGCAGCAGCTTGCATGTATACTGTATAGTGCTATATCAGCAGCAGCAGCAGCATGTATACTGTATAGCGCTATATCAGCAGCAGCAGCATGTATACTGTATAGTGCTATATCAGCAGCAGCAGCATGTATACTGTATAGCGCTATATCAGCAGCAGCTTGTATACTGTATAGTGCTATATCAGCAGCAGCAGCATGTATACTGTATAGCGCTATATCAAGGCAACCAAAGTGCTTTGCAGTGGAGGGGGAACCACCAATTTGTAGCACCCACCACCTCTCTAACCACCACACACACACACACACACACACACACACACCTCACTAACCACCACACACACACACACACACACACCACCAACTCACTAACCGCCACCACTGTGTAGCACCCACCACCTCTCTAACCACCACACACACACACACACACACACACCTCACTAACCACCACCACAGTGTAGAACCCACCACCTCACTAATCATCACCACACACACACACACCTCACTAACCCCACACACACACACACACACACACCTCACTAACCACCACACACACACACAGACCTCACTAACCACCACCACAGTGTAGAACCCACCACCTCACTAATCATCACCACACACACACACCTCACTAACCCCCCCCCCCCCCCGCCCCCCCCCACACACACACACACACACCTCACTAACCCCACACACACACACACACACACCTCACTAATCATCACCACACACACACACCTCACTAACCCCACACACACACACCTCACTAAGCACCACCCACGTGTAGCACCCACTATGAGCCATTCTGAGGCAGCTTGAGGTGGAGAGGAAAGGAGGAGCCGCCTGTGCAGCACGTATGGACTCCTGAATGGAGCAGGAAACTGCTGCTTCCCTTACGATAATACAACACAACAGAGCAAGCACCACAGCAGGCTACTGTACAAACTATCCAAGAACACACACACACACACACACACACACACATACCCGTTTGTCGGGCTAAGAGGACAATTTACGAAAATTTTCGTAAATCAGACTTAACACAGGGATACAGGGACACAGGGTTCCCGTGGTGCTAGAGCTACAAAACACATATCAAACTTCATGAAAAAAATCAGGGAACCTATACAACGCTTAAAATTAAAAGATTTCCTTGCCAAACCTGAGATATAAAAAATAGCTGTTTTTCAGACTTTTTGGTGGTTTGTAAAGACTTTTCTAAAACAGGGTCTATAAGGACAGTGTGGTGTACAAGGTCAGTGATGTCATCATACACATACACTGAGTATAACCTGCTTTGAAAGGACACAAGGTCTGTAAGGCCAGGTCACACACATACACCGAGTATAACCTGCTTTGAGAGGACACATGGATTATTAGACCAAAGTGACTAAGGCACACCATTATAATAATATGGAATATTTATTAAGAGGTATTTTTTGTTTTCTTTGTTGACCTACAGTTGTACATTATAATTTGGCACATAAGTTGAACTACAGTAAGTGTAAAATAACTCATCACATTGGGACATAATTTTCAGATAATGTACATAAGGAGCACAATAACTCCATTCTACACTTCTTCCTCTAGAAAACATCAGCACCTCCAATCAAATTCTGGCAAGTTAGAAAAGATAACACCTCTTATCAACAGGTGGGCCAAGTGTCATTAAATCAACTGTAGGTACAACACAAAAACAGTGCTTGCATCCACTAGGATGAGCTCAGCCCCACCAGCACTTATCTTTGCATGCTTGCTCACTAGTATTATGGAGGTTTCCATGTCCTGAAACAACTGCCAACCTGCAATCATGTTTCATATCCTCACTGCAACTGGCTTGTCGACGGTCTGCCATTGCCCATTGCACAGAATCACACATGACCTGAGAAAAGAGCCTTTTTTTGTAGGTTTGTCATTATTAACACACAACACAACATTTGCTGTATCACTGAACTGTATTTGGTCACCTCAAGAATCCGTTCCTTCACAATGGACAGCATTGTAAAAACTAATAAAGGGAAATAAATGTGAATCCTGACATGAAAAGGTCAAGGCTAAAAAACAAAACAAACAAAAACCTGCTGTGAGCAAAATAAATTAAGTGAAATAAATCATTTCTGAAAACAAGACACCAACTTATAAAACAAAAGTAAAGCTCAGCCTAGCCAAAAGTGGATCCAAGACAGGGTGTTCTTTTCCTTGCACTTCAGGCACTGCTTACTAGTAAGTGACACCGTTTTCAATAAAAGGCCTCATATGTTTCATCACAACTTGTATCTCCTCCTCAGACCACTGTCTCTTCACACACCGCCTTGATGAAACCTGAACAATTAAAAAAAAGATTGGAAGATAAAAAAATATATATATTAAAATATGTACCTTAAATATGTACTTACAGGTAGAGATGTTGCTGTTCAAAATTGCCAAACAAGCTGGAACTTGTGTAGACAAGATGTGCGTGATCATGAAAAGCCGAATACATCTCGCTTCTTTATATGCTTTTATATGTGTAGCCTGAAAATGAGACCCACACAGTTCGTATAGATACGCTGAGTTTTGTTCTTATGATCACACATAACAGATATCTATGCATTGAAGAATAGCATGAAGGAAGGTGGGTCTTGTTTTAAATACTGTTATAGCTCAAGTGGACGCTATACGCTTTTAGAAAATATATAGTTTAGGGTGGTCAATCTGTTGTCCCTGGACAGTACAGGCCAAAATGTATCAGCCGTTCACTTGATATGCATATACATAATAGAGGACTATGTATTGAGCATGGCATGGATGAAGGTGGGACACGTCTTAACTGCTATTATATCTCATCTACACGCCATATACTTTTAGAAAATGTATAGTTTAGGGTGGTCAATCTGTTGTCCCTGTACAGTACAGGCCAAAATGTATCAGCCGTGCACTTGATTTGCGTATACATAATAGAGGACTATGCATTGAGCATGGCATGGAGGAAGGTGGGTCTGGTTTTAAATACTGTTATAGCTCAAGTGGATGCTATACGCTTTTAGAAAATATAAAGTTTAGGGTCAATCTGTTGTCCCTGGACCAGGGCTGTACACTGCGAGCACCTCGTCGCAAATGCGAGGAAATATACAGTATATTAGTGCTAATTGAAAATATGAAATGGGAGCACAGGTGCGAGTACTGAATTCAACCCTTTTATTCGCATTTTGCTCCTAAAAATCCACACCAAGTGGATCAAAGTATAGGCTAGTACAATTTTCGCGCATCTGTATACAAATTTCATAGTTGACAACTCTAACGCTCCTGGCTGGAAACTCACGCTTTCAGCATCAACCTCGCTGTCTCTCACACACGCAATAAATGTCACTCCAAAACCATTTTTCTTTTTCTTCAATCTGTTTGTTAGCAGTTGGTGACTTTGTAGCGATTAGCCTACCGTTGAAACGGCAAACCATGATAAGAATGTTGACTATATAGCCTACAATTACCGTGTTCATTTCAAATATTATTATTATCACGGTTGATAAACACGGTGTGGAAACCGTGTTAGCTTCACCCCAGCCTGCATTTCACATAGGCCTGGTTGACTTCTATGAGAGAAATCCGACTGATTCTGTTATGATGGATTTAACCACGATTTGGTGTAGGCTACACCTGCTTTAAAAAGGCGGAACATTTTCATTGCAAATGTGCACATCATATAGCCACTCTGCGTCTTTGTATGGAGGTTACATTCACATTAATTCCATTCCACTAACGTTATCAGGAGAATACCGTAACGTTTTATTTTGAGCTCTGGTTGTCACTCATTGGATATAACAGATATAGCCTACCAAACTCCAAGACGAGTCATGGTAGCCTAGAGTAAGTTAAGCACCCAGCCAATTAAACATGACCAAGGAAAAAGTGACAACTCACGATGCCATGCCATGGTAGGCTACCTAAATCATAGAAGTTAACGTTACTGGACAGTGGACACTCATCTTTTCTATTACACCAGAGATATTTGTCTTTACCTTTGTTCGTTTTTTGAACATTTAAGTTATTTAATGAAAACATGATGTATCCTTGAACTATGCTTGACTCTTTTCCTGAAACCGAATGAAACCTAATTATGTTCACGTACATCTTAAAGTGACAGGCACTCAATTAGACCTACACACCACCCCTGTAATATCATTACAGTGTAATCAATATGAAGTATTCATTTTACTGAATATTTTAAGCTATAAGTAATTATGCAGATCCTAAAATGCTATAAATTGATAACAAAATGTATACAAATTCTGAATACAAAATATGAAATAGAAACAAGACAAGCCATTTTCTGTGTGTGTAGGGTTTGAGCAGAGACTATGATTGCCACTGCTGTGAATGATCTGTATCCTGCTTAAGGCAAGAAGGTTTTCAAGGAAATTTCATAGTGCTCCTAAATTTTTTTCTGTGCTCCTAAACTTTTTCATTAGTGAAAAAGCTTAGCGTATAGCCCTGCCCTGGACAGTACAGGCCAAAATGTATCAGCTGTCCACTTGATATGCATATACTGTACATAATAGAGGACTATGTATTGAGCATGGCATGGATGAAGGTGGGACATGTCTTAACTGCTATTATATCTCATCTACACGCCATATGCTTTTAGAAAATGTATAGTTTAGGGTGGTCAATCTGTTGTCCCTGTACAGTACAGGCCAAAATGTATCAGCTGTGCACTTGATTTGCGTATACATAATAGAGGACTATGCATTGAGCATGGCATGGAGGAAGGTGGGTCTGGTTTTAAATACTGTTATAGCTCAAGTGGACGCTATACGCTTTTAGAAAATACACTGCTCAAAAAAAGAAAGGGAACACTCATTGGAGTATGGCATCAAATCAGTCACACTTGTGGGATATTGATTTTGCCAGTTATGTAACAGATTGACTAGGGCTATGTCCAGAAGTCAAGCGTGCGCGCTGGGCAGCGTGCATTTTCCGGAAGTTACGTCAGAATAGACTGTCCGAAAGTCAAGCGCTCTCACTAGTTGGGTACTTCGTTTGGCGTGATTTCCAAGCGTGCATCGATGCATCTTTTTTGCCCTCAGATATCCCATAATCCATTGCGCAGCGCAGGTCAAGCTCCGCACAACATGCAAATCGTCAACACACCCACCTCCCCGAGTCAGGTGACGCCAACTAGTTAGTGCTGTCCAAATGTAGGTAGGGACGTACACTGAGGAGCAAACTAACTACGATGCTACTGACAAGAAGGTACTATCCAGCGTGCACGCTTGACTTCTGGACACAACCCTGCTTTGATATCAGCAAAATTTGCGACAGGTGTACTAGAGGGCCAACTGTGAGACGACCCCATAACAGGAATGGCTTTACAGTTGGTGGCAACTGGTAATTTTTGGGAGACTACCCTGTGCAACCTCTGTAGGCTCCAGATACTGGCTTATGTTTCCAGTAGTAACACTGACCCTATCCAAATGCAAAACTAGTGAAAAATCAGTCAAGAAGGATGAAGATGGAAAAATTACCAGTTGCCACCACCTGTAAAGCCATTCCTGTTTTGGGGTCGTCTTATGGTTGGCCCTCTAGTACACCTGAGGGATATTCCACGAACGGAGGTTTAACAAACACAGAGTTAACGCTGAACTCTAGGTTGATTGACCCTGAGCCGACTAAACCAGAGCTGTCAGTTCCACCGCGCCGGTTATGAATTAGTTTAATCAACACGGGGTTGGTTAACACTGGGTTGTGCGCGTACACGGCAAACCTATAAAGACGTGATGTATGGAGCATGGAAATCCTGATCGAAAGGGCGAAACAGGCTAGCTGCCAGTAGGGGCGTCTAGATTTCTAGGCGAGAAACGGGCCGCATGTTTATCAGAACTCGAACGCAGGCTGTAATAAATTAGAAAAAGTTTTAAAAAGTAACACCAAAGCCTCTGCCATTCAGAGAAACCCTGGTAGCGGAACGCTGACTGCGTGAATGCATACAAAAGCACGTTCCTAAACATTTTAACTATGAATCTATTCATATCTCAGCTAAGTTTTCTTAGCATTCCTACCACATAACCTGTTATTTTATAAAGATGTAGGCTACTCCGATGGGCCCAAGCGATCATCTGATCAAGTAAAGATAAAATATTACGATTCATGGTAGTAATTATATAATTTTTCCACAAACATTTCTACATCTCTTTGCGCGGAATGGCTACATTGTGAAGGACGGCGCATGCAAAGATTACACAAGCCCGTTCGGACACACTCTTATACTACGTAGGCATTGAAATTTGGACTTCAATATCCCAAATGTGTTTTCAATCGCGGGTTCTGCTGTGTGCCAGGTTAAATGTTGCCTGTGGTCCAGGAGCGGGATTAGGGTACAGGGTGATGAGCGTCGGGAGGCATGGATACCCTCGATCCCAAAGGAGCTACCCATCGAATTGCGCTGCGACCAAATGCAAACTTTGAGCTATCTTGTACAAGCACATCAATTATAAAAGTTCTATGATATGTTCATAATGCAACGCAGTTGGTTGAAATGTATAGCTCAAATTACATCCTGGCATCGTAGACCGAACCAGCCAATTTTGCCTCCACATAAGTATAGGCTAATCATGTACGAAGCATCATATCATCTAATGATACAATCGACAGCGATTAACAAACTATCTTGAAGATATTGGAAATGGGCAATATAGGCCGCGTATACCTACCTAAACATTTATACTGTGATAGCCTTTCCTTTTAATCAGCCTCATATATGGCTGGGGCCTATAGGCACTTGTGCCATCAATGTACCCAATGACATAATATTGTAATCGAATGGTATCATAGTGATACCCATATGAAATGTCAACAGCAGGAAAGAGGATGAAGTCGCGCACTAACCGCTCCAGCGCAAGACAGACTTTACGCACTGATTGGCAGACCGTAGCTTTCTCTATGCTCAGCATCTCAAATACTGTACAGAAAACTATACGTCGCAAACGAAGAGCTGTGCAAATAGTTTGCAGTGAACTGAGGCCCTGGGTCAATATACCTGGTTTTGTGATAAAACCGGCTTTGTGGAATACCCCTCTGTAGTAAATTCTGTTGACATCAAAGCAGGTCAACCTGATTCACAACCACCTCTGTTACATAACTGGCCAGATCAATAGCCCACAAGTATGACTGACTTGATACTATACTCCTATGAACCAGTGTTTTTAGCAGTGCATATAGTTTAGGGTGGTCAATCTGTTGTCCATGGACAGTACAGGCCAAAATGTATCAGCTGTCCACTTGATTTGCGTATACATAATACAGGACTATGCATTGAGCATGGCATGGAGGAAGGTGGGACACATCTCAACTGCTGTTGTATCTAATCTACATGCCATATGCTTCTAAAAAAAATGTATAGATTATTGTGGTCAATCTGTTGTCCCTGTACAGGACAGGTCAAAATGTATCAGCCGTTCACTTGATTCGCGTATACATAATAGAGGACTATGCATTGAGCATGGCGTGGAGGACGGTGGGTCTGCTTTTAAATACCGTTGTAGCTCAAGTGGGCGCTATACGCTTTTAGAAAATATATAGTTTAGGGTGGTCAATCTGTTGTCCCTGGACAGTACAGGCCAAAATGTATCAGCTGTCCACTTGATTTGCATATACATAATAGAAGACTCTGTATTAAGCAATGGCATGGAGGAAGGTGGGACACTGCTTAACTGCTGTTATATCTCATCTACACGCCATATGCTTTTAGAAAATGTATAGTTTAGGGTGGTCAATCTGTTGTCCCTGGACAGTACAGGACAAAATGCATCAGCTGTCCACTTGATTTGCATATAATAGAGGAATATGTATCGAGCATTGCATGGAGGAAGATGGTGCATGCATTCCTTTTTTTGCTTATCACACCCCTGTTCTAACCATTGGTCAATTTCAAAACACAGGTAAATTCAAACTCACCTCACAAGCGGAGTCGTTTGGTGCGGCTCTGGATGATTGACACTCCAATCTGGATTTGGTCTCTGCACAAGAGATCACAGGGAGATTGAGTGCTTGTCATAAAACCACATAACGGCATAACATACTCAACTCACATCCCTGACTAAAACTGGCCTGATATTGCCATATGGTTTTGATGCTGCAAACCGTTAGCAGGCATGACATGCAATGCCAAAGTTAACAACATTTACTCAAAACTATCACTGACCACTGGCAAGGGCTGTTGAGAACACAGGGGGAGACACCTCTTGGTGCTGGACACCAACTTCTCCAATCCCCTCTTTTGTAGTTGAAGTGCTACATTGACCTCTGACATAGTGCATCTAAAAAAGGAAAGCAATATGCAAAGATTAACAGGTATCAACTAGTACAGATAGGAATACTCCATACAGTTTGTGCAAAGACAACATATTTAACAAGATTTAGCAACCATTTTGTTTAAGGGGGGCATGTCACTGCATCAGAAATGTCAGCATCAAGCTGCAAGAAACAGGTGACAATGCATTACGTACACATACTGTAGATCCCAGAACTAAGAATGTGTATTAAAGAGAGAAAACACTATTCCTTAACTAGCCACTTTACAAGCAGGTGCTATAGTTGCTACATCTGTGAGGACAGTTTGTAACATAGACAAACTCATGGTATGCAAAGACACTGTCTTTTGGACTTTTAATGACCTCCATGCTCAAACCCCCAGACTTCCACTATTGAACTCCCAGTGTATGGCACACTCAGAAAAACACCAGTGTTAGGGGGACACCATGGTTAGTAAAGACCATCCATACTGAATAGAAGGCATTTCCACTATTGAACTCCCAGTGTATGGCACACTCAGAAAAACACCAGTGTTAGGGGGACACCATGGTTAGTAAAGACCATCCATACTGAATAGAAGACATTTCCACTATTGAGCTCCCAGTGTATGGCACACTCAGAAAAACACCAGTGTTAGGGGGACACCATGGTTAGTAAAGACTATCCATACTGAATAGAAGACATTTCCACTATTGAGCTCCCAGTGTATGGCACACTCAGAAAAACACCAGTGTTAGGGGGACACCATGGTTAGTAAAGACCATCCATACTGAATAGAAGGCATTTCCACTATTGAACTCCCAGTGTATGGCACACTCAGAAAAACACCAGTGTTGGGGGGACACCATGGTTAGTAAAGACAGCCCATACTGAATAGAAGGCATTTCCACTATTGAACTCCCAGTGTATGGCACACTCAGAAAAGCACCAGTGTTGGGGGGACACCATGGTTAGTAAAGACCATCCATACTGAATAGAAGACATTTCCACTATTGATCTCTCGGTGTATAGCACACTCAGAAAAACACCAGTGTTGGGGGGGGACACCATGGTTAGTAAAGACCACCCATACTGAATAGAAGACATTTCTACTGTAGCTTCAAAATGCTTACTAACCATTGGTCAATTTCAAAACACAAGTAAATTCAAACTCACCTCACAAGCAGAGTGGTTTGGTGTGCCTCTGGATGATTGGCACTCCAATCTTGATTTGGTCTCTATACAAGAGAACACACAGAGATTCAGTGCTTAACTGAACTCAACTTTCCTAAAACCACATAACGGCATAACATACTCAACTCACATCCCTGACTAAAAATGGCCTGATGGCCACATGTGTTTCATGCTGCAAACCATTAGCAGGCATGACATGCATTGCCAGAAGTTAACAACATTTACTCAAAACTATCACTGACCACTGGCAAGGTATGTTGAGAACACAGGGGGAGACAATTCAGCATCTGTTGAGGAGAACACAGGATATGAAGGTGCAGTGCTTTGCAAGACCCCAGCGTTTACCAAGCATTGTTCAATCTGGGACTCACCTCTGAATACGTCTGAAGAGAAAACAATGGGTTCCAAGTCATGGGCGTTGTCACCAAGCTCTGCAATGGAGTGTTGGCCAGGAGGGATGTTTGCACCACTGAGCTGTGTCTAAACAAGTTAAACAGAAAGATGCACATGTGAACTTCATCTACACAAAAATGTAATTTAATTAAATGTATTGTCATTCAGCATTCTATTGTAAAATTCCCATATCACATTTCTGGCTGCATTTTGTTCTACATTAGTACACCTAGAAAATATATTTTGCGAAATAATTATTATGTAAGGGATAATGGACGACACGCCGTGCGGTTATTCAAAGTTAATGCACGTTCTAGACGGTGATACGGCCCGACGTGAAGCGGTGGGACGTTCCGTCTAGAAAAGTGTCAAGCTGGCATATCCCAGTGTCAAGCTGGCATATCCCAAGCGTTGTCAAGCTGGCATATCCCAGGATTCTGATGAACGTTAACTTTGAAAGATTGCTATTTTTCTTAGCCTACTGCCACCCAACTAGCTAAAAGCCACCTCAGTCATATGCTAAATGTTACTATGATCTGAACGTCTGTATTTTACAGCGTGTATGTAACGTAACGTGACAGTGCATTTAAACTTCACAACGAGTTTGGCGAATTAATATTCAAGTGTGATACGGCCAACAAATTGGAATTACTTCATAGCCGTGCGCATATCGAAAGTTAATGCACACCCTTATAGAACGCAGGACAATGGGGAATTCAACCAAGCAGAGGAATAATTACGAATAATTCACTACACTATAAAACTACAGTATGCCAGGTGTACGTGGTGATGCTTTGCATTGTGACCTACTTCTTTCCTTAGCCATTGTAAAACAATAGGACTTATTGCTTTAACAGACAGCTGTATTTAACCTAACCTTACAAGCAAAACTGCCTGATGTCATATTGCAAGACTGGACTTCTGGCCTCTCTCTGGTCTCTGTAGAATACAGGAAAAAATATGAGGAAGGTTAGGGAGGGTGGGTTTGTGCTTCACTCTATAAGCAACCACACCATCACTGGTTCACATGGTTCACTGGGACAAAATAGGTTTAGAAGTCCACCACAACAAGGTAAAACAATCTCAGTAAACATGGCTATATGTGGCATAAGTGTTTCTCCCTCATCTACAGCACACCATTGACATTATAAAACATGGAGTCAAACAGCCACTGACCTTCAATAAAGACTGTGGATGACATGATTTGGTCTTGGAAACTGTCTTTAATAGACTCTTGGGCAGCAGTGCTTATAACAGTAAGGGGAACCTACAAAACATACAGGACAAACCAAACAGATAAACTAGCTGGCATAGTGACTTCTATTTTTTGGTTACAATTGTTGGCACTAGCAAGTGATGGATATTGAGTAATTTCAGTGGCATCATGAAACTGACACAGCTTAACACACAGTGGCTTTTAAGACAGAGATACTTTCATTGTTATCAAGGTGTCAAAATATAGACTATATTGTTTACAAATTGACACCAATTCATAAGGAAAAAATCAAAATAACCCACCTCTTTGCGCCAGGGCCATTCCTTCCCACCATAGTCAAAGGTGATTTCAGTTCCGGACGCAATTTCCTTCAGTGCAAAAAGGCACAGATGTGGCTTCCCTCCTGCTTCAATAAACTTAATTCTGGAATTTGGTGACTTGTGCTCATCGTTTACCAGTCGTCCAAATGATCCATCTTCAAGTGCTCCATCAATACTGCAAATGTACAAACATCATGCACTAAACATACGCTTATAGAGACACATTCATTTTAACTGTACTTTAATTTGTAAGCAACTACACTAACATCCAATACAAGTATAGCTGTTCGATGCACAGTTAATTGCAACATGAGATCTTTACTTCAGAAATCCTGAATTCTCACTATAGAAATCTAAACATATTAGTCATTCTGAACCTACCACCATGTCTTCTGCTTCCATGTGAAGTCAAACATGAAGATTGAATGAACATGCACTGTGGTACAGTTTACGCCTATGTTCAGCTTCAGCTGCATCAATGAGCTCCCCTCTATACTCCAACACAAAGTCTCCTTGATTGAAGACAGCTGAAGTGAAGATACCACGACCTGCAGACACAACCTTATTAGAGACACAAGGGTAGCAGACTATCCATTGGATTCAAATCAGCACTGCAAATAATCACAGAAAATTTAATTATTCCTATAAATTGCTACAATACAAGGCTATGCTTTTTTAGTTCTACATAACACATTAATCCCACTATTGACTACAATAGTATTGAAACACTATTACCAACTTTATTCATTTATATTGATGTACAATGAATAGTCATAGACTGAAAACCACTGGTCACAATATCAATTCATGAACCTGTGACGTGTAACCTTAGGCTGGGTGAACCCTGCCTGACCTGCCGGCAAATTTGGATTTCGCCCGACAGCTCAGGCTGGAAACCTGCACATCTATCTCCCATGCTTCCTGTCCACAACCTTTGGGTCCAATCACAAACTAGCTTATCCAACAGACGTACCAGATCATTGGTCTGATTGGTTGAAGGACTAGCATACAGAGTCATTTGAACGATGCCCATTGATCACGCCTCTTGTGCAGTAGAAATAATAAAGAGCAGACTCCCCATATTAATGTTTAGTTTAGCTTAGTATGGTGATAACCAGACTAGTGTAAGCAGGGGTTAAATTGGGATTGGTTATGTTGGGGGGCTCTACCCCGTACCCGCCTCCGGCCTGCCCAAATATACATTAGTAAAATACCCTCTAATTTGATAACCATACCATATTGCCCCCCATACCGTATTGTTATTGTTTATTATTGTGTATATTGTTTTGAAGAAAATTCTGTGGGGGTCTGGGGGTCCTCCCCCAGAATTTTTTTACTATCATACATGTTATTTGCTACATTCTAGTGCATTTTAATGGGTTGTTATCTGACTTTACAGAGGTAGGTTGAGCCATAATATTTAAAATCTTGTCACAATGTTAAGGTGAAAAATCAGCATGTGGAGAAATGTTCAATATATTGGTGTAAATATTGATCCCTCCACAAACAGACACACATAATTACTAGTAGCTAAAAATGTTTTGTCATTTGTGTAGCCTACTGATTTCAAGACTATTACACTTAGTCATATCTTTAATGGGGTGTGTAGGTCTCTAATTGATTGCACATTAGTGGTGTGTGCAATTGAGTGCCTGTCGCTTTAAGAAATACGTGAGGGTGATTAGCCTTCATTCTCACGGTTTTACGCGAGTGAAACAAAGTTACATAGTGCATGACAAGGATATTTGGATGCAATTCTTTATGCTTTCTGTGTCATTAGATAAAATACATGTTCAAAACACTAACAAGTCGAAGAAAATCGTTCTGGGATCATATAAGAGATGAGTGTTTTGCAGTGTTCCTTTATGATTTTAGTGAGCACTATGACTTTAGTTAGCAAGCTCTTTCCAGGTACAGTTGCGTAGAACGCGGTGGGCAGCACAGATAAACGTGCCGCACCACCTCAACTACTCGCTGAGGAGCAAGTATGATCAAATCAGTCGCGAACGTAGTAGAAGAGAAGTGTTAGTGTTCTATAATCTCTGATCGCGAATGCCCTACTGAGCTTTGAGAGGTCGTCTTGGTATCAGGAAAACTAGACGATTTTTGTCAATTGTTAAAAAATAGATTGTTTAATCAGAACTAAAAAGCGTGAAAAAGGTTCGTTGCTTATGAGTTGTGATACCGCATGAGCTTATGTGCCGGGGCTCAGCCCCGGAGAGCCCCGGCCCAATTTAATCACTGAGTGTAAGCCCTCAGTCTAGCCTACAGTGTATCAAAGTCACTCACCTTTAACTGGATTAATTTATTTGATTTCTGAAATTGAATTCTTGTCTCTTCCTGCAAGGATGTGATTAGTGGCATCCTGAAGGGGAGTAGTTATCCGTGGCATGACTTAAAGGAAATTAAGAACAACAATGTAAACAACACAACATGACTACTTAGTTTTCATCTCTCTAATACCATGGATATTCAAACTGTTTCAATTGAGTTCTATGCTCTCATAACATTCACATAACATTTCCCTGATGTAATCATGCTATACTTAATCCTCCACCGTATGCTCAGATACTATGACAATGCATAAGCCATGTTGACCAGCTAAGCAATGTTTTGAAGCTCAAACCAAAATCCAAAATGAAGGACCCCTGGTAGACATACTATTAACTTTATCATTACCAAAGACGTGGCTATGAAACATTGATCCGAATGAAGAGAATCACGACCGGAAAAAAACAACAACAAACAAGACATAGGCTACGCTGTCAAAGGATGAAGCCGACACAATTTGAGGCAAATCATTAACTTAACCAACACGATATATATTGTGAAAACGTGTCAACATTTGTATGCGCTGAACTTAAAGCTTACGAAGCCATTTAAACCCCCTACCCCCCCTGGCCAGAAGCCCAAACTAATGCTAACATTTGCACAAAGAGCAACGTTTGAATGCATTTTGCTAGCGGAATTGACATTAGTAAAAATCCAATGCTTCTGATGAAAAGCAAACGAAAACAAAAGACGTGTTCAGCTGTTTGCCAGTGCATTCATAAAGCAGTTATTTGACGACCGCTTAGTTTGTCCAACATGACCTGTTGAATGTAGGCTACGTTTTCATTTGTTAGTTGCTCTGAATACAATACAGTTAATCTTAACACACGTTTTCCAGATGGAATAACATTGATATGCCATCTTTCAACAATACTGATCGTAACTTACCTGCCAACATTGGTGTTTTGCTCCTTGTTTTCGGTAGGCTAGTTAAAATATTCACCCCACTGGCATCCAGGCTACCTAGCCGGCTAACAGTAGATCATGAACTACCTAGATCAGAGGCTCCGGTCGCCTTGCAGTCTCATTGGCAATCGCATGCACCTGGCCAGCCAGCTGACAGCCCTAAATTATCAAGTAAATTACATACCAATAGG
>NC_085013.1:29303889-29338889 GCF_963854185.1 Sardina pilchardus
GCTACATAATACATATGTCAGTATATCATTGTATATTAAATGTATTTGAATGATTGCAATTACATTGTATTTAATACACATGGCTGTATTGTTGTCTGGTATTCTCTGTACATTTCCAGACATTTTGTCCAGTCTGCAGCATACATATATGAGCACACACACACACACACACACACACACAGACATACACACACACACACACACACACACACAGACACACACACAAACAAACACACCTGGTGGTTGGAGTCCACCACTACATAAGAGTTTCTTGAGCTGCAGTCCACAGGCGGTGTTTCCTCTCTGACAAAGTCTGCCATCTCTATACCCCCTCCAGGGTCCCTGTGAACACACACACACACACACACACACACACACAGAGAGAAACACTTACAGTTAACAAGGCTCAGGGTTACCTAGCAACAATACGCTGATAGAATAGGAGGCATGCTCCGCCCCCAACGGAACAGTGAATTGAGCGCGGAGCGGAGCAGAGCGGAGCAGAGCAGAGCATTCATCATGGCACAGGCACTCCTCTGACAATACAACTGGATCGGGCCGCTCCACTCCAAATGCAATTCATGAGGAAGAGCAGAGCGGATCTGTTCTCATCAGCCTCAAGAGCACCTTCTGCACATGGACACACACAACAACATGGTTCAGCAGCGGGGTGCAGCATGCACACACACACACAACACAACCATGTAAACCAAATAATCACCCAAACACACACTCACACACCCAAACACAAGTGTGTGGTAGTACCACAGACTGTATGAAACAGGGTGGTGCTGGCGACTCCGTGAGTGTTGGGAGGAGGCGTTGGGTTGAGGGCAGTATTGTTAGGAGGAGGTGCTGGGTTGAGGGCAGTATTGTTAGGAGGAGGTGCTGGGTTGAGGGCAGGGTTGTTGGGGGGAGGTGCTGGGTTGAGGGCAGTATTGTTAGGAGGAGGTGCTGGGTTGAGGGCAGTATTGTTAGGAGGAGGTGCTGGGTTGAGGGCCGGGTTGTTGGGAGGAGGTGCTGGGTTGAGGGCAGTATTGTTAGGAGGAGGTGCTGTATTGAGGGCAGGTTTGTTGGGAGGAGGTGCTGTATTGAGGGCAGTATTGTTAGGAGGAGGTGCTGTATTGAGGGCCGGGATGTTTCCTCTCCTCTCCTCTCTCTCCTCTCCTCTTGCCCTCTCTCCTCTCCTCTCCTCTTACTTTCTCTCCTCTCCTCTCTTCTCCTCTCCTCTCCACTCCACTCTTCTCCTCTCCTCTCCTCTTACTTTCTCTCCACTCCACTCCTCTTACTTTCTCTCCTCTCCTCTCTTCTCCTCTCCTCTCTTCTCCTCTCCTCTCCTCTCCTCTCTTCTCCTCTCCACTCCACTCCACTCTTCTCCTCTCCTCTCCTCTCCTCTTACTTTCTCTCCTCTCCTCTCTTCTCCTCTCTTCTCCTCTCCTATCCTCTCCTCTTGCTCTCTCTCCTCTCTCGCTTCTCATAACATCTCCCTCCATCAGTTTCCTTCACCCTTCCTCCCTCCTCCTCCGTCTCCCTCTCTTATCCTCTCTCTCTCCCTTACCCTCTCTCTCTCTCTCTAACACACCCTCCCCTCTCTCTCCCCTCCCTCTCTCCCACTCTCCCTCTCTCTTTTCCACTCTCTCTTCCTCCCTTTCTCCCTGGCATTAATGAGTCACTCCGGTCTGGCCCACTGTAATTAAATGTAATACTCTTCTCCTCTACTCAAATGAGAACTATTCCCTTTATAATCTCAATCACATGAGGGTCATATTTCTTTTTTTACACACTTCAGTGAGGATTCAAATTAAAGCCATATTTTCTTATAACTTACTGTGCCCGTGTCAAAAGGAAAAAACAGCTAAACATTAGCACAGGCAAAAGGAAAGACAACCAAGATGCCCCTGTGTTCTGAATCAGTGCAGTTGGATGTGGACCTGTGGCGCTGCTGAAATCAGTTGTTGGATGTGGCCCTGCTGAAATCAGTATAACTGGATGTGGCCCTGCTGAAATCAGTTGTTGGATGTGGCCCTACTGAAATCAGTATAACTGGATGTGGCCCTGCTGAAATCAGTATAACTGGATGTGGCCCTGCTGAAATCAGTATAACTGGATGTGGCCCTGCTGAAATCAGTTGTTGGATGTGGCGCTGCTGAAATCAGTATAACTGGATGTGGCGCTGCTGAAATCAGTGCAGTTGGATGTGACGCTGCTGAAATCAGTGCAGTTGGATGTGGCGTTGCTGATATCAATGCAGTTGGATGTGGATGCTGAAATGCTGAAATGTGTTTAATGTCCGTTCTCTATCTCTCTCTGCATTGCCATGGTGATGGGCGTTCTCTATATCTCTGCGTTGCCATGGTGATGGGCGTTCTCTATATCTCTGCGTTTCCATGGTGATGGGCGTTCTCTATATCTCTCTGCGTTGCCATGGTGATGGGCGTTCTCTCTATCTCTCTGCATTGCCATGGTGATGGGCGTTCTCTATATCTCTCTGCATTGCCATGGTGATGGACGTTCTCTATATCTCTCTGCATTGCCATGGTGATGGGCGTTCTCTATATCTCTCTGCGTTGCCATGGTGATGGGCGTTCTCTATGGCTCTCTGCATTGCCATGGTGATGGGCGTTCTCTATGGTCCTCTGTGTTGCCATGGTGATGGGCGTTCTCTATGGCTCTCTGCATTGCCATGGTGATGGGCGTTCTCTATGGTCCTCTGTGTTGCCATGGTGATGGGCGTTCTCTATGGCTCTCTGCGTTGCCTGCTGCTGTGAGCACTGGACAAGAGAGGCCCTCAGGTTCTCAATGCCCTCCCATGCTCACTGAGGCACAGCAGAGAGAGAGAGAGAGAGAGAGAGAGAGAGAGAGAGACAGAGAGAGAGAGAGAGAGAGGGTGTGTGTGTGTGTGTGTGTGTGTGTGTGTGTGTGTGTGTGTGTGTGTGTGTGTGTGTGAGAGAGAGAGAGAGAGAGAGAGAGAGAGAGAGAGAGAGAGAGACAGAGAGTGAGAGAGCCGAGAGACAGTGTGTATGAGTGTTTGTGTGTGTCTATCTCCCTCACTAAACCCTGCCAGAAGACACACTGTGCTGCCTGCAGAGGCCGTCTGGGTTTAGCAAGCACTGCCTAGCACAGTTACAGGAGCCATTAGACCACACACACACACACACACACACACACACACACACAGACACACACACACACACACACACACACACCCCACTTACAGGAGCCATTACACTTTATAGACCAGACGAGCCATTCATACGGTTTCATCATCACGGGAACCAGCCACATAATCTCTCTCTCTGCTACACACACACACACACTACCAGGTTGAGGCTGGCCATAATTAACACTGGGTCACAGAACCATCGCCTGGGTGGCTCACGGTCACGTGTGTGTGTGTTTAGTCTCTCTCAGTTCTCCTCACTGTGTTTCCCCTCGTATCATTGTGTGTGTGTGTGTGTTTAGCCTCTTTCAGTCCCTTTGTGTCATTGTGCTCAAGCGGAGCTGCTTTTCCCATCACAGGCTGCCAGGGCTAACAGGGCCGAGTGAGATGATCAAATCACCTCCTTAGTGAGAGGAAACGTGCGGCTTCAAAAGGAGCAAGCTTAAGGAAACTGTCCACACAGCTGCTCCACCCCTTCCATGGAGAGAAAGACTGGAAAAGACAACTTAATGAATGAGCTTCAGTACGGCTCGGCAAGCCTGCAAACCCACAATGACATTCAAAGAACCCTCAAAGATGCCTTCATCAGAGGTTGGGAAGGAAAGCTGTTTTGGTGCAGGTCCTTAGGGAATAAAGGCAGACAGCAACTCAGCTCTACCGTCTACTCTTCCTGAAGGGTGCACAACATGTAGCAGCAGTAGCACATCCCAGGCCAGAACAGCCCAGAGCCCAGCCCATAACAGCACCACAGAGCCCAGCCCAGAACAGCACCACAGAGCCCAGCCCAGAACAGCCCAGAGCCCAGCCCAGAACAGCACCACAGAGCCCAGCCCAGAACAGCACCACAGAGCCCAGCCCAGAACAGCCCAGAGCCCAGCCCAGAACAGCACCACAGAGCCCAGCCCAGAACAGCCCAGAACAGCACCACAGAGCCCAGCCCAGAACAGCCCAGAACAGCCCAGAACAGAACCACAGAGCCCAGCCCTGAACAGAAGCACAGGCTATCCCAGAACAGAACAGCCCAGATTGACTCAATCAACTCCATCTGATTTCTTAAAATCGCTCTGAAGGTGATCCCCATTCCCCATTCGATATCGTTCTTCATGTTGTTATTATTATAGAATGTGGTGTGGATGTTGGCATTCACGATAACTGCAAAAAACCTCTTGCAATTAAGACCGACAACAACCACACACCATACACTGTAATGATACTTACGACAGAGACACCGAAAAGTGATACGGTCAAGCACTAATGAACATGAAGAATCATCTAAGCAAGGGACACAGGTGTTTAAACATAACGAGGCCTCCTCCCCAAGATACAACTAGACTAATTCAAGAAGTTTCACAAGGCAGCCTTAATCACTATCAGCTTCTCCAGTATTATAATACATGTGTTAGCGGCCGAGGCTACATCAGGTCCATTATCAGCTTCTCCAGTATTATAATACATGTGTTAGCGGCCGAGGCTACATCAGGTTAGTCATTATCAGCTTCTCCAGTATTATAATACATGTGTTAGCGGCCGAGGCCACATCAGGTCCATTATCAGCTTCTCCAGTATTATAATACATGTGTTAGCGGCCGAGGCCACATCAGGTCCATTATCAGCTTCTCCAGTATTATAATACATGTGTTAGCGGCCGAGGCCACATCAGGTCCATTATCAGCTGCTCCAGTATTATAATACATGTGTTAGCAGCCGAGGCTACATCAGGTCCATTATCAGCTTCTCCAGTATTATAATACATGTGTTAGCAGCCGAGGCTACATCAGGTTAGTCATTATCAGCTTCTCCAGTATTATAATACATGTGTTAGCGGCCGAGGCTACATCAGGTCCATTATCAGCTTCTCCAGTATTATAATACATGTGTTAGCGGCCGAGGCCACATCAGGTCCATTATCAGCTGCTCCAGTATTATAATACATGTGTTAGCAGCCGAGGCCACATCAGGTCCATTATCAGCTGCTCCAGTATTATAATACATGTGTTAGCAGCCGAGGCTACATCAGGTCCATTATCAGCTTCTCCAGTATTATAATACATGTGTTAGCGGCCGAGGCTACATCAGGTCCATTATCAGCTTCTCCAGTATTATAATACATGTGTTAGCAGCCGAGGCTACATCAGGTTAGTCATTATCAGCTTCTCCAGTATTATAATACATGTGTTAGCAGCCGAGGCTACATCAGGTCCATGAGCCAATTTCAGTGTCCAGGTGTCTGGCCTAGTTGATGTTAATGATGCCTTAATTGGCAGGGTAAAACATCTTCCTGTTTCTGTCTTTCCTACTGAGCTGTTTCTGACTGAGCTGTTCCAGAGGAAGTTAGTTTACACAGTGGCGACATCTTGTGAAATAGGCTCATGGAGTGCGATGATGACTCACCCGGGGCCGTTGCTGTCCTCCTGGCGCGTGGCGCCGCCCTGCTGGTGGCCGTTGGGGCCGTGCGTCCTGCCCTGAGCCCCGCGCGCGCGCCGCTCCACCACCTCTCCCTCGTCCAGCGCGTGGTGCAGCCGGTAGTTGACCGCCTTCAGCAGCAGGAACATGCCGGCTATCACCCCGCAGTAGATGCCCACGATGACCATGGTGGGGGGCAGGGCCTGAGGAGGAGATGGAGAGACACACACACACACACACACACACACACACACACACACACACACACACACACACACACACACACACACACACACACACACACACACACACACACACACACACACACACACACACACACACACACACACACACACACACACACACACAAAAAAACATGAGTGTGATTTTTTTTTTGTGGCCTTTTTGCCTTAATTATGATAGGACAGTGAAGACATAGAAGCAAGTGGGAGAGAGCGATGGGGTGGAATCGGGACATGACCGCAGGTCGGAATCGAACCTGGGTCCCCGTGGGCACTCGGACCTGTATATGGCACAAGCACTGGAGCCTGCTGTGCCACAGTGCCCCCCCCCACAAGTGTGAAATTGCCTTCAGGAAAAGCTTTCTGTATCTTGTCTTGCGTCCCACATCCCAGAAAGTGGGAGCATAATACAAACACAGGAATAATAATGAAACATGTGTGAACATCTAAGCCAGAGGGGGGGGGGGGGGGGGGGTACAATGCGTACAGCTCGCCATTCAGATGAACACACTGGCTACATTGTGTCAGCACCTGGATGTCAACACTGTTTTTGTGATGACAATAGCAGAGGCAGCAGGTGTGATCCTTAAGAGGGATTCCTAATTGCCCCCTCTTGATAGCTGCCCCGTGTGTGGAGCTTCTCTTAATTGCCCCCTCTTGTTAGTTGCCCCGTGTGTGGAGCTTCTCCTAATTGCCCCCTCTTGATAGCTGCCCCGTGTGTGTGGGGCTTGTGTGAGCACTGTGTGGTAGCAGGCTAAACACTCATCGGTGGAGCTGCTGCTCCTTAGTGCTGTTTACACCAGAGTCTGGTACCAGTCTAGCTCCTAAAGCCAGCACATTCCAGCTGCGCAAGCAGCAAGCAGCTGGGTCCCAGCACAGACCCAGTTGTGGCCCAGCACAGATCCAGTTGTGGCTGGAGAGACGGCGCTCTCCAAGCAGCACTCGGCTGCTGGACCATCTTCCTGTCTCCTCAGAGGTCAGCAGATTTAGGTCACTGATCTCATCGCACACACATCCGTCACCAGTAAAAAAAGCACTAACCAGAAAAACCCCAGCCCTGCTCTCGGAACAGCGGGAGAATAGCCATCAGTGCCACTTCTGTGGTGGTGTTGGGGGAGGGGGGGGGGGGCAACAACATGCAGACCTCTACATGACTAAAGCTGCAGGAAATGACATCACCTACAGGGCAGACGGACGTAATGGGAGAATACTGCTGAGCTGGAGTTCAGAGTGAAAGGCTTCAAAACAACAACGTGAACAGAGGGAGCAAATGACTGAAAAGAATGGTGCCGAACCCAAACTAGACTTTACATTTGACTTCCTAGCAACGGTTGCCCCCCCCCCCCCCTCCCCACCCCTAGCCCCATGTCCTCCCTGTCTGCAGGGCCCCTTATGGAAGCGAGCTGTCTGGAGTATGCATTTATTTAGAGGCGCTTTATTACAGTCTCTATATAAAGACATCACTAGCTTTATATAGCCTAGATTTGACCACAGACAGTCAACCCCTCCCCCCTCTCCCCTTCAACACAGACACACACTCACACAAGTATAAACACACACAAAGATATACAGACATACACAGACACACACAGACACACACACACACACACACACACACACACACACACACACAGCAAAGAAACACACACTCACACTTCCGCACATCCCCCTACCCCGAAAGAGCAGAGTTGCAGGACTCCTGAAGAGATTTTAGCTTACTGCAGTCATTCAGCCAAGCTGTGCAGCTCACGGAATCTATCGCAAACGGACAACACTGCTGCTAAACACCCTTCCAGTCACTGTCAACCCCTCACACAAGATGACATCTTGACACCCCCTGCACTGCTGAAAGCCCTAATGACTTCAGATGCTGTCCATCTCCCATTCACCCTCCTGCCATGGCAGAGCCCCCGATGCACTTTGGAGCATTAGCTGATGACTCAAAAGGTTCAGCTTAAATGCCACGATTATTTTACTGCTATTAAGGATTAACAAAATCAACCAATGTATTCTCATACAACAGTGCGACAAAATGAATGTAGCGTGACGGCAGTGAAAGTGGCACTGGCTAGCAGTGGCCGCCTCTTTTTTTGTACAGCAGCCTATTCCAAATCTATTTGGAGGACTAAGGTTATTTACACTAAGGTTGAAGTGGCGACGCGGGTTGATGATGTACTTCATTGGTTGGGGACACACTGATCGCACTGTATCGACATATCCACAGAGCGTCGGGCCGAGTCCATCTGAGCAACACAACTTGCTCTGGGGAGTAAAGCGCACTCTTTTCTGTCCGGACATTCACCTTTGCGTGACACACAGTAAAGCTGCTATAGTAGGCTACTACACAGACCGTCTCTGTTAAACACGACGGCGATGGAGATGTGTGTTTGTCGAGAGATTATGTAGCCTACCGGGTGACAGCACTGTGCGGTCACCTCGGCCCCCCCTAATCTGCCGACAACACCACTGCACGCAATCGAACCGGGTATCACCGTGTCGTGTAGCATTAATGTGTCACCTCTGCTCCTAATCTCCGGACTGACAGCCGCACACGATTTCTCCTCTACAGAGATGTGACCTACTGAGGCAAACATCCCAGCATCCTTACTAGCCACGAGAACAAATAAATCAGTCTAGCCTAGTCAGCGCTGCATCGAAATAGTTACTTAAATAAGTGCGCTATGATGCCATTCAAGGTGTTATCCACTATGTTTATAGTCATCCTGGTGGTGACTGTCAGTTGGTCAGCTATCAGCTGTCATTTCTGGTTCATCACAAGGCAAACAGACCCAGTTATGTTTTATGCGGTCCTGTGAACTAGACCGCAACTGAACATTGCTGACAATCAGTCCAGTTGACAAAACTTAGACCTGTCAATCGTGTTTGCCTGAAAATGTTATCTATAACGTTAACGCTGCCAAACGTTATCCATTTAAGATAAAGAAATGCTGACCAGTGTCATTAACGTTACTCCGTAACGTTACAGCGGCACACAGACAAAGTCAAACTGCCACCCTATTTTAAGCATGTCCACTGTAAACAGACTAGAGCATTAACGTAGAATACCACATATCTAACTGGCCTTAGATGTTTTAAGCCCTCGAGGTTTCAAGTGATGAACTTTAGCGATATCGCTAGCTAACTGGCTACAATGCTACCTATCTTTGACATGACCAGCTGACATTTTTTTAATGAACTGGATAATCGAAGACACCTGACAACATCAACAACTGAGCGAAGTTGAACAATGTGTCAACACACAAGACTGGTCGACGCAAATTTCAGACCTGAATGAAAGTGATTTCATGTAAAACAATCCACCGTTCTTAAACCATTAATCTGAAATCAAACAAAGGAGTACCTAGCCTGCTAGCTAGCTGCAATTCAGTGAACTGCGATAACGGTAACGACAGCTACGAGCTAACGATAGCAAAACGTTGGGAACAAAATACAAAGGAATAATAGGCACAACTATTAGTAGTTAGAAAGCGAAATCACACTTACCATGTAGAGCGTAAAGGGGAAACACAGCAGGAATAGCCATATGTACAGATGTAAGGCATTGACAAATGTATTTTGATGGGGGTCGTAATACCACCCACCAGTAATTGAAGCCCATACCCCCTGCCTCAATATTTGTAGTGTTTGAGATCCCATGTTTATCCTCCTCGCGTCCTTAAAGAAACGGTTATATCAAAGGGCAACGTGAATCCAGGCGGTCCCGAAACATGGCACACAGCGATGTGTTTTCAGACACTGGCCTGAAAATCCCCGCTGCAGCCATCTTCTCCGTTACCCGTTAGCTTGGAACCTACATAGGGTCCTCCAAGAAGAAGCCTTCTATCCCACCACGCCCTGCGCGAAGCTTCCAAACTCCAGCCTGAAAGCCTACGACGAGGGAAAGAGGGAGACTGGATT
The DNA here is from genome assembly GCF_963854185.1 of Sardina pilchardus. Lineage (NCBI taxonomy): Eukaryota > Metazoa > Chordata > Actinopteri > Clupeiformes > Clupeidae > Sardina > Sardina pilchardus. The sequence continues at coordinate 29,313,613 of NC_085013.1, forward strand.
GTAGGTTCTGAACATAAATATATGGCGCCACCATGCGGGGATAAATTCAACTGGCACAAAAAAACCAACATCTGGGAGAAATAATGAAAATATGCGATTTTCTGTGGGTCATATGAATGTGCATTAGAATAATTATTCGATGTGTTTAGTCAATTAGAATTAGACAATGCACAATGCTTCAGACTAATTTCAGGCAATAACACTACAATGAACCAAATATTACTATCCAAATCTACCGGTACCTTGTGATTGGGGATTCAGAGTTAACTGTATAAAATATCCAATCACAGTTTAGACATGGTTTGCTGAGAACAGTGGCTACTGCAAGAGAAACCGATAACTGTGCTCACAACATTTCCCTCAAATGTGCACAATCTAAACAGGTATGTCAATACCTTTGGTAATTGAAAAAGGTGACATACAGCCAGAATGCAAACAAATGTTGAATAAATAAATACTCTTGCCACTTTTCACTAGCGTCTAAAAGGAAGTTTTGATAACAAAAATCTGGCTTTCGGTGTCTTTAAAAAAATAATCAAATACACATTTCTTCCAGTAGATGGCACCCCACGTCTACTTTCCTCCGTCCATTCGTGCATGAATTTGAAAGGGGGGGAAACACATTTTTTTCTGTTTCAACTATTTATTCACATATCAAAAGGTTGTCAAACACAGACAAAAAATACAAAACAAAACTGTATTAATTTACAAAGTAGAATGAAGTGTTTTAACCAAATTATGCCCAATAAACACCAACACATATCTTAACCTTCAGCATCAATTTTGACTCCTCAGCAAAGACAGGTATGGAGTACTCGAGAGAAAAAAAGGTGTAATTTTCACATATAGAGCCATTAGACCAAGACAACCATGACAAAATGTATTCCCTGTACTATATACCTGCATGTGTGTTTTTATATAATTTTTTGTTACAAAACATACCATAATATAAAAGGCAGACAAACAAAGTCTTGACATTATAAATATTTCAAAATCTGAAATGCTGTCAGGCATTCCTGAGGTGTGGTACTCCCTTTCCAGTCTTTAAGAACTCCATACTCATGATCTCGGAGTCCTGTGTGTGTGTGTGAGAGAGTGAGAGAGTGAGAGAGTGAGTGAGTGAGTGAGTGAGAGAGAGAGAGAGAGAGAGAGATCATTGCAGTCTGGCTCGTTTCTCAGGTGGGGGCTTGCTTGGGGGTGCCGCTGCTGGAGTCTTGCTGGCCGTCTCTCTCTCTTCTTGTTTCACCGTTTCAGGAGGCACATCAGCTTCCTTCTTCACCTCCACTGGAGAATAGGGAAGGGGTGAGACGAGAGGAGAGAGTGAAAAGAGAAGGGGTGAGACGAGAGGAGAGAGAGTGAAAAGAGAAGGGGTGAGACGAGAGGAGAGAGAGAATAGAGAAGGGGTTGGAGAGGAGGAGAGAGAATAAATGTAGACAGAAAATGGCTTGTAAAAAGGCTATGTCAGACAGAAATCAATTGTGAGGTCATAGCTGTTAAAACGAAACACAGACTCTCTGATTAAATAAGTTACTTTATAATGCCCATTCACAAATCATTATAAAACATACTGTTGTTTTCTACTGTCTGAACCCCATACTACCCTTTTCATTACAGAGCCAGTTCATCTAAAAGGGCTGTTCATCACAGTGTGACTCCCAGTTAGGCCAGCAAGGTACAAGTATAGCACAAGGCAAAGGCAATACTACATGTCTACTGCACTAATACTACAAGTCTACTTGTGAAATGTACAGAGAGTTTTAACATCTACTGAACTCAAAGTCCTTGTATATGTCAGTATACTTGGTCAATATAACTGATTCTGAGTCAAAGAATCTCATCTTACCCGGAACAGGCTTCTCTCCTGGTTTGGGCTGCAAGCATGGGAAAGGGAGAGATGAGGAAAAGCAAACATTTGATGAAAAGGTAGTGATCCACCTCCCATATGGTCATACATGATTAAAATGAGAGGGTGATGACCCCCCCCCCCCCCCCCCCCCCCCCCCACACACACACACACACACACACACACACACACACACACACACACACACACACACACACACACACACACACACACACACACACACACACACACACAATAGGGAATGGTAATCTGCACCCGTCAAACTTAGTCTGACACCACCAACCATGAACAAATGATATCCAGTGACAATGGAGACTATAGCATCACCAGGTACATGAGAAGTAACAGCTAAAATAACTATGCCCGTGCTTAACAGATCAAATTCTCAATATATAAATGCTCACTAAAAACGTTTAGATAAAGTCTCTGCTAAGTGTTTACACGTTATTATAGCATGTACAATGTATGTAATGAATGCGTCCGTCTGCAGACCTGGTAGTATGTAGGGGGGAATTTGTTCCGAAGGTCCAGCAGTAAAGCATCAACTCGCTGCCTCTGGAAGTACGAACTGGGCTCCTCCTTCTTCTTGGACTTGGGTTTGGATTTCTCTGTAAGCGATGAGGGGCGGAGCACATGCTGATCACTTTGCATTGTTGTTTGCAATGTTTACTAATGTAAACATTTAGCATTGTTTACATTAGTGCACCAGTCTGCAAGAACTAGCGATCTGATATTATGAGCACAAAGATGAAGCCAGGAAATGTGGTCTAACCTTTCTCCTCCTGGTCTTTGAAGTTCCACCAGTAGCCCTTTGATGGGTGGTAGCGGCAGTAAGACATGGCTTCATCAAACGCTGACTGTATGCCGTGAACAGCCGATAGCTACAGAGGCCAGAAGAGGGAGAGAAGACAGGGACAGACAATCAGACAAAAAGAAAATATCCCCCAACATCTTACATGTTCACACTAAATGTGATGCATAGAGTTAGAATAGAATAGAATAGGTTACAAGCCCGAAGCCCTAACCAGTACACCACGGCTGCCCATAAGTTGGGAATTAACAAGTCATAAGAAATACACAGTCATAAACAATAACAATAAACAATGACAAGACACTTTGACTCACCACTCTGGAGCTGATGACTGATCCTAAGTCTGGTGCTTGATAGACCACACCAGCTATGATGTAGTAATCAGCCAAGGGTATAACTAGAGACAAATTCAGATGTTCACCATCTCTGACCGACAAAATTTTACCGAGTAGAATTTAACGTAGCACATCAAGATTTTTGTGATGTATTCTCTGGGTGGTTTGTCAGGGATGTTTACCTTGGGTTGGCGACTGTCGTTGCTGCTTGCGGATGATGTACAAGATTGGCTCCTGTACGTGCAGTAGGATATACTCAACTCCCACCATCTGACTACCAAACAGAACAGAAGAAATTCAATTGACAGCTATCAGACACATTTGTTTAACTGAGGACAAAACAACCAGGCTTATGAATGACTCCTGCAAACATATATTGCATCAGTGTTTTGAGACTTACTTCAAGTGGTCCAGGGTGAGCCGCTGCATTTTGACAACTTCATTATTGCAAGTTCGGTCGTAGAATGGGTTGCTTCTTTCGGAAAAGTAGTCCAGGACATTACCAGGGTTGAGAATGGGTACCCACCCACTATCAACCCATGATATCCCCAAGAGGTTATCTGCTGAAAATGTATCGAACAATGTTAGGAAATATTTCGATTGCTCACCACGAATAGTTTTCATCAATGTTTATTCCTTGCAAATTCAAGATCAAGTTACAAACTAACTATTTGGCCATCGTGTTAAAATATAATAAATCTAGAGATACACATAGGCTACTGTGAAGATAGGGACATTCTGATATTTAGCTATTTTCCCTTTTGGGATAACGTATCTATTGGCTAACGTTAGCAAGTAACTAACAAGCTTCGGCTCTGGATTTTGACTACAGTCCAGAAAAATAAGACAACATATGTACGAGCATTTCTATGGCATGTACGCACAACCTGTATTGTAGGAAAATACATTGTGTAAAGCCGTTTGTCCAAAAACAAAACAAAAGTACTATCTTTTACCTCTTAAGTCCACCGACGCCATCTTGGAAGTGACTACGGCGCACAATGATGACGTAGGAAGGTGACGTTCTTGCTAAAGAGACAAGCACGGAAGCTAATGTAAGTGACCCCATGTTAGCTGCACATGAAAAATCAAACGGGTCGTTATTACTTTTATTGTGTGCACTGTTGGTTTATTTTTGATGTTGCGAACATCGACCCGAACGTGTTGAAGGTTAGATAACGCGGTGAAATATGTTTGGGCTAGCTAAAGGGAACACCTGTCATATGGTAGGCATGTGGAGCAGACTAGCGGCATGTACGGTGCGGAATCTTTCCCAAACAGCCAGCAGAAATACAGTTATTGTCGAAAGATGGTGGCAAGTTCCACTGTCTAAAGAAGGTAGCCCACCTCGACTCAATCCACGACGTCACCGTGTGTACCGACTGGTCGAGGACACCAAACATGCTTCTAAAGAGAAGATGGAGCTCATTCTTGCACAGACAGTGCCTAAGCTTGGAGGCCGGGGGGACACAGTGTTTGTGGCAAAATCGTTGGGGCGAAATAAGCTTTTACCTCAGGGCCTGGCAGTGTACCCCTCACCAGAGAACCGGGAGATGTTTGTCTCAGAAAAAAGACAGCTGCTGGAAGGAAAGCCAGAGGACAGGATTCAGACTCGCACTGGAGAAAAGACTGTGGAGTTCTTGAGGACTGCACAGCTTGAAGTTCCTATCAACACATCCATGGACTACCATATATCCAAGGAGATTGTCTGCAGGTATTTCAAGACAGAACTTGGGGTTGTAGTGCCAACGCATGCCCTTACGCTACCAGATGAGCCAATCACCACTGTGGGGCAGACTTGGTGCGAAGTGACCGTCAATGGGGTCGACACCGTCCGCATTCCTATATCAGTCAAATCTCATGAGGATTTTACACCCAGACAGCTGAGGAAACGAGGACAACAAGAACCGAGTCCAGATACAAAAGAGGAAGGGTCTTCACCTGCGAATGAAGACCAGAATACACAATCATAGGCAGAACATTAGCCTACCAGAAAGTGGTCAAATGGACAGTTTCTCCAAAAAAGACAACATGTCATGATATCTAGGCTATAACATCTTGTTGGGTCTATACATGTATTTTATGCTGACTGGGGTGATCTCATGCGTGACCATTATACATCAGGCCTAACAGCTTGTTTTGTCAAGAGATGCATCAGTTTCACACTCTGCATCAATATAATAGGTTACGTGGCAGAAACGACAATGGGACTGACTTCTTACTTAACCATGGCCTAATGAGGATTTTTGTGCTATTAAAATATGTTGTCAATGATTTTCTGTGTCCTTTGTGTCAACACACACACACACACACACATTATTTCCTGCTGAAGACTAATCTATGTAATAGTGTAAAAACGAGCAAATTTTAGAACTTTCACCTCCCTGCGCTGTTCAACTTGGATTGAGTTTTATACAACATATTACAGACACGGTCCAGTCCTGCATTCTATACAGCTTAATCGGTCCAATTTTTGCTGGCTGTGGATATCTGGGGAACAGAGTGAATGTTGTTGACATTAATCAAAAATTGTCATTTTTTCACATTACCGGTATGTTGCTATTTCTGGATCATACATTGAATGTTTTAAACTAGACGCAGCTACAAAAACAACACAAGTAGGCCTAACTTAACTTCAGGATGCATAGTTGAGTTTGTATTGACCTGTTCAGCTGCTCTTGAGGGCCAATCAACATGCCAGAACTTGATCTAATAAATCAAAGGTAATTTAAAAATGGTTTGTCAAAATCTATAGCCTATTAGCATCTGACTTGCAGCAAAACAAAACGTTAACATTTCCTTTTGTTGACATTGATGTCAGTATGTACATAAATATGTTGAATTATGTATAATTTACTATACTGAACAACATTTGGGGACAAAAATCTAAACTAGTAGTTCCCAATCCCAACATATGTGCCATTAGGCAAAGTGAGGTGAAAACTACGGGTTTGAGGAACCCAATGTGTTTTTATACAGTCTAGTCATAAATTGGTCGTTCTAAAGCAGCCTAACAGACTCAGTACACATCATGCCAGCATATTGCTGTGCTCATGGACACGTATAGAAACTATATGGGCATAAGGATGAACACCCGTTACAGCCCATACATCATACACACTTCATAATTAGCAACCAAGCCTGGGTATTTTGGGGTTGACCTTTGGTGTGCCTTAACCCCAAAAAGGTTCAGAATCTCTGATCTCATCAATCCATTATTAATCAATAGTTGTGTTGACACCATGTAGTTAAAGCAGACTCAATTTAATCCGTTTGAATGCATGTTTTTAATTTATGTATGTGTCATGGTTCTAATTAGTATACATCAGATATTTGCTGTTTTCTTTTGTGCATGGCCTTATTTTTGGCCTGACTTTCCCCATTCCCTCCATTCACACACACACACACACACACACACACACACACACACACACACACACACACACACACATGCATGCCACATCTATTTTGAGTTAGAGGTTACAGGCCATGGTCATTATCCAACATGGGCTCTTACACCCACAGGGGCAAACGCTACATGCACTGCAGTCTCTCTCCTCCTCTCTGGGGCCAGCTGTTAAACACGAGAGAGAGAAAGAGAGAGAGAGAGAGGGAGAGAGAAAGAGAGAAAGGGAGAAAGGGAGGGAGGGAGAAAATGTCTAAAAGCACCTGTGTGTCTTTTCGTGGCATAAGTTGGACTTGAGATACTGAGTGTTACTTAGATGTGTGTCATTAGCTCGCTGCCGAGAACATTTGATCCTTGAGGGAGCCGTAGCTCTGTGAATAGTGCACTCTCCTTCAACAGCTCTCCTTTACGAGCAGCCAAATCTAATTGCAGACTTAATGAGATTGTGTAACTCAGATGCCACAGCAGATTCCTTTCACTCAAAATATAATAAGTTCCATGTATGGCCAGTGTCTGTGAATCACTGCAACTGAAATGGTATGATTTGTTGAATATTTCAGCTTAATGCTTAAAACATAGTGAATCCTGCTGATGTTGCTTGTTTCCTCATGGGTGACTATTTTTTTCAGCTAGCCCATAAGTACAAATCTCTTCCAGCTATGAAAGTCATGTGGTGTGTGTGTGTGTGTGTGTGTGTGTGTGTGTGTGTGTGTGTGTGTGTGTGTGTGTGTGTGTGTGTGTGTGTGTGTGTGTGTGTGTGTGTGTGTGTGTGTGTGTGTGTGTGAGTGAGAGAGAGAGAGAGAGAGAGATTTTCTATGTGAGGTGAGACACACCCTATCATCACCACAAACAGCTGCATTACTGCTCACTTGCCTGCACTGATTGCTGGGAAAGCAAGTCCAAATGCCTCAAAAGCTCTGCCCCCATCTGACATCAACATCACATATTCTCATCCTCACAGTGCTGCATTAGAAAGAGAAAAGTGCTGCTGCGTGGAAAAATCCAGAGCAATTACCAACCCATGATCACACTTTGCTGTAGTAGGTCTAAACATGTTTTGCATAGTTAATATTCATTTATCACAAAATTATTTTGAAAACAATGTGAAGCTTCCCATTTAGACTACTGTCTCACCCCCTTAAATAGTAATGGTGATAAAGATAAAGATTAGGCTACAGGCCTAGAATACAGGTGTCTTGCTTTAGATTTAGAATTGGATGGAAATAGATTAACTTGATGTCTGCTTTTTGCATAGTATCCACCTTTTCATCAATATTTTGAGTGGCGGAAACACGATAGTGCATTTGTCTAGTTTCATCTGCTATGACAACATTCCACTCTGACGGTGCGCAGCGCGAGCGCCGCATCGGGACACGTCTGGTCCTGTTCGTGAGGATTCATTTACTGTCAACGGGAGGAGGAGAGAGTCGTGAGAGCTACTCAGGAGCGTGATTCATCCGTTAATAGGGCTGTTATTGATTCCGGACGGTAAAGCATCAAAAAATATTTTACCCAAGACAATCATGACTGTTTTGCGTCTAGCACAATCACGTGTCGACAGAAAAGCCTTCGTTGTTCCCGCACTTTACTAAACCGAGAATCGAGATGTAAGCGCGCGGAGATGGTGCGAGCTCACAGACCCAGCTGCAACATTAGAGGCGGGCACATGTTTATTTTACATTCAGTCGAATTCGTCGTTTGCTTTTGACTGTGTGAACTAGCTCCGTGTTATTTAAATTTTAAAAAATCTTCTTTGGGGGGGAAAGAGATCATGAGTTTGGACCAGGGTGGATATGATGCGGTTTGCCACGCGGACAACGGAGCAGGAGGCGTCCTTAGCAGCGGCGGTATCAGCGTTCCTCAGCGGCAGCCCATTCACAGGGACGTTCGCTACTACCAGCAGCACTCGCGTCACCATGGAACCTCCATGGAGAAACAACCGCCGCGCAACGAGCCAGCGGACCTGGTCCGACGTGCGCTCGACTTCAAGACTCAAGCCACGCAATGCTACAAAGATAAGAAATACCGGGAAGCTATCGGGAAGTACCACCGCGCTTTGCTGGAGATGAAAGGGTTGTGTCGAGTTCTCGGTGATCCTGACACAGGCTCGAAGTCACCCTCCTCCGTGCTGTCCACGATAAGCAAGGCGTCTTTGACAGACGAGCAGAAAGGGGCTGTGGAGAACGCGGAACTTGAGTGTTACAACAGTTTAGCGGGTAAATATGTGTCCTTAAATTTCACTTTGCATTGGCCCTCACAAGTAAAATATAGGCATCGCAAGCAATGTCATAACCGCATGGTCAATGCATAATGCATGCAAAGCCATACGAGGCGCTTGAAGTAGCGTCTGTCCATTCCCGCTTACATCATCGCTCTGCTCGTCATCATCGTTTCCCAGACGCACTGGCTCACATCAGACTTAAAACACACAAGAAGCGCTGCTGCGGGTCTTCATGTCCCCACTTGGTTTCATCGCAGAGAAATCGAATCAGATTTTGATTACGCACGTGCGCAAAAATGAGTTGAAAAAAATATTGACAAAACAAGGAAGGGGGGTGGGGGGTTTAGGGTGTAGAAGTCTGGGTTTAGGGTGTGTGATGTGGTGTGGTTACGAAATTCCCTTTTGAATTCTCAGTGTTCTCCTCTGTCCCTTTGCGCCAGCCTGTCTCCTGCAGATGGAGTTGGTGAACTATGAGCGGGTGAAGGAGTACTGTTTGAAGGTGCTGCGGAAAGAGGGCGAGAACTTTAAAGCGCTTTATCGCTCTGGAGTTGCCTACTATCACCTGGGCGAATTCAACAAGGCGCTGTATTACCTGAAGGAGTCGCACAAACAAGAACCTTCAGGTGAGTGCAGGACATCTCAGAAAATCCTTACCTTCCACAATTCAGGCCTTCAGATAAAGTCTTTGGGGCTATGAGCAAAATCTTGGGACTTGGACTTGTCTCAAACACCCCACTGTACACAATATTTTTACACATAACCTTGACATGCCTTAGATTGAGTAACAACACAAAGGGACAACTGAAGATTGGCCCGCCACCAAAAGTCCAAATCAATGCTGTTATTGGCAAGAGAATTCACATTCACAGTGTTCACCAACAGACACTAGATAGATAGATAGATAGATAGATAGATAGGTAAATAGTTAGATAGATACAGTAAGCCTTTATTGTCATTGCACAAGTACAGTGAAATTGAGCACCAAGCTGTCCATACAATATGACAAGGTTAGACAGGACAGGAAAGAGGAGAGAGGGAAGAAATACATAAGCATAAACATGAGGAGAGGGGAGGAGAAAAAAGCACCCTCCAGACTATAACCTCTATGTGCACTGTGCAGACAAGTGCTCACTTAACTTCACTCTAAAACCCTTACAGTTCAAATGCAGTCTCACAGTTCTCCACAGTCATTTTTTGGTTTTACTCTGGAAATATCTAAACACACATGTTGTGTACAGAGAAAGAGACAGTAGTCTAATGAGTTATAGCAGATAGCAAACAAGTAAAAATAGTGTTTTTTTTAAATTTCACATTGATTTGTTTGAGGACTTTTACTGTTATTATCATAGTATTCATTCAAGGCATCAAATTATTTACAAAATAGTTTGCTTTGAATAATTATTTTTCACAGATCTCAAACGACTATTACTGTTACTCTACAGTGTTTTGATAAGTTTAACCAACTTTTCCTGTATTATTGTTCATAAGATATCATGTGCATCAATACTATAGGGTCAAACGGGGGCATCCATAGAGCCGTTTACATTCCCAGAGTGCACTTTGATTTTTCTCTCCACATGCTGCCATAACAGAGATAGCATGCAGGATGAAAGTAGCCTGGCTTGGTCGTGGTCTGGCAACCAGACGTTCATTTTCTCATATTTGAAAAAATGCCCAGATTCGTTCATTGGGCGCCACGGATGTCAATCAAATGCGTCTCTGCATAGCTCATCATGGTCTTGCTTTCTCCCCTGTTCTGTGATTGGCCACCAACATCAGGCGAAAATGGGGGCGTTAGTTTTCAGACTGCCTTAGCAGCGTGAAAGAAATCACCGCGCAAGGCAGTATGGGAAACCCAGGCTAGGATGAAAGCCCATTGTGTTGAAATGGAAACTACGGGCAAGCCTGGTAATAAGATGTGGGTATGTGAGGGAAATGGAAACTACGGGCAAGCCTGGCAATAAGATGTGGGTATGTGAGGGAAATGGAAACTACGGGCAAGCCTGGCAATACGATGTGGGTATGTGAGGGAAATGGAAACTACGGGCAAGCCTGGCAATACGATGTGGGTATGTGAGGGAAATGGAAACTACGGGCAAGCCTGGCAATACGATGTGGGTATGTGAGGGAAATGGAAACTACGGGCAAGCCTGGCAATACGATGTGGGTATGTGAGGGAAATGGAGACTACGGGCAAGCCTGGCAATACGATGTGGGTATTTGAGGGAAATGGAAACTACGGGCAAGCCTGGCAATACGATGTGGGTATGTGAGGGAAATGGAGACTACGGGCAAGCCTGGCAATACGATGTGGGTATGTGAGGGAAATGGAAACTACGGGCAAGCCTGGCAATAAGATTTGGGTATGTGAGGGAGCCGCCGTGCAGCGCTGTTGGCGTCTCTGACAGCATGCATCACCAGTGGCAACGAGGACCCACGCTCAGGCCCGTCAGAGGTCACTTCTCTACCCCACTCCTCCGCACGTCTCCCACCTCTACCCCACTCCTCCGCACGTCTCCCACCTCTACCCCACTCCTCCGCACGTCTCCCACCTGTTTCCTGTCTACTCTCTACTGTCCCGTCAATAAAGGCAAGACAACCCCAGAGAGAGTAGGCTATTGACTGCAGCCTCGCTGTGTGTGTTTCCTCTGTGTCAGCGATCTGAGAGTGGTTAAATTTCAAACAAAGGTGTGTTGGCATCAGAGCCGCCGTCTTGTGTTTCCTGTGCTGATCTGGGGTCAGGCCACACAGCCGTTTCCTTCTAAAGTTCAAGATTGATTTTTAGATAGCACTAGCCATAGTCACTTTTAAACCAGAGCTCTTTGATTAAGGCCAAAGTAGAGCTAAAAGTGACTACGTGAAAACGTCAGAACATGAGAAAGCTTGAGATTTACATTGTACACATATTGGCCGGGTTTCCCAAAATCGTTAAGAAGCTCTTAAGTCCCAAGAACTTCTTAGGAGCCTTCTTAGAACATTCTTACAACGCTCCTAAGAAGTTCTTAGCACTTAAGAGGCTCTTAACAATTTTGGGAAACCCGGCCATTGATGGGAGGCCCAAAGGCTTGTGTCATTTTTCAGGCCTGTCATTTGTCCAGTGGCAATGTACAGTGTTGTGTTGAGTTGGATTTCTCTGAGTAACCCACACACCGGCACTTCCTGGCTTTACCACGCAGACACCAACGTGATTCGCTACATCCAGCTGACGGAGATGAAGATACGTCGCAGCACTCCGAAAGAGAAGAAGGAGGACTTGTAAACAAAGAAGAAATCAACAAACAAACAACAACAACAACTACAACTAAAAAAAAAAAATGACAGGGGCCACACCTGTAATGCTGCCATCCCTACACTGTGTTCTGTCACTTTCCAACTCATTCAGCGCTGCCCTGCCACTCCCACAGCTGACCACCCCGTCCTGCATGCACTCCTGCACACACACACACACACACACACACACACACACACACACACACACACACACACACTCTCCTGCACACACCTCCAGCAGGACAGAGAGCACAGCTGCAACTGAGCGCCTTCCACGCTAACACACCCGTACTAACACACCCGTGCTAACACAGGCAGATCTCACGTAATGACTTTTACGAGGGATCGGTAGGTTCTGAGCACGAACCATGCTAACAGGCGGACCTCACATAATGATTTTTATGAGACATTGGAGGTTTTTTTAGGAGGTTAAAATGGCCGATGTGAGACTAGCGAACTACTCATGGCCGATGTGAGACTAGCGAGCTACTTAACAAAGGTGTTGCCTGCGCTTTTCCTGCTGGGCTTCAGGGGAGGTCAGTGAATTGTGAAGTGGGCAGCAATCGGTCATAACAGGAAATGCATATGTTTCCTATTATTTCCACCTCACTCTCTCTTGTCTCTCCTGACTGCAGGCTGCCATGTTTGCTTTGGTTATGTGCACAACTCCTATTTTTACCCTTATTCACTTTTTTCCCACACAAACACATACACACCCACACGACCATAACCGTCCCCATACTAGGCAAAAGAGCAAGCGTTCTTTGTGTCGTATCAATCTATAGCCTATATGTTAATAGTTTTTTTTTATGATGGTTGAGCAATGCCGCCATGCCAGCTTTGCCCCCTCCTGTTAATGTCACAGCAATGAGCGTGCAAAGCATGACTAGGCTCATCAGTGTGGAAGAGCACGAGTTATCACTGCCAGCTCATACGGTGCCACTCGGGCTGGTGCCAGGCCAACGCTCGCGCCAGCACAGAAGGTGTGCCGAGGCCATCACTGTAGTTACTCGTCATAGAGGACTCGAGGACATGCACTAACACCATCAGTGTGTGAGAGCATGAATGAAGCATCCAATGAATGAATGATTGGATGGGTGGATGAATGAGTGGATGGATGAATAGATATGCCTGACATTCCACAACTAAAGGTGTTGTGTGTTGATGATAACACTGTTGTGTGTTGATGATAACACTGTGCTTCACAAGGTCCAGAGTTTACTAGAGAGGGAGCACTACTATGAAAATGTCTAATTGAATCTGTAGAGCCAAAGTGTTGTGGTGGTGAAGGAGAACTTGCCCTCTGTGTTTTTACAGTAGCTTTAGATAATACTGTCATCTGATGCTATTGCTGTACACTGAATTTTACTGTTTTTTCTGTTTTGTCCTAACAGCAAACTTTCCACTCGCACCACTCATTCAAAAGGAGTTCAATTGAAAGGCATATCTGCCGTATAACTATGTACAAAATGCACTCAAGTGTCAGAGCATACAGTATCTTGGAAGATTAAGTTTCACTATGATGTTTTTTTTTAATGTTTGGTATGTCCAGATATTTTTAGTTAGGGTGGTCTAACCAAGTTACCACCAATGGGCTAAGTTGTGTTCCAATGGCTCTCTCCACTGGTGCACATTCATGCGTTTCTACCCTTTAAACATAACGCCTGTCTGTTGTGGGCAGCCTGGCCTGAGGTGCGTTCAAATTTGGCAAGCGTTCGCGGTGATCATGTTTTCTTTGAACAGTTAAATTAGAACATTCCATTCTAACGGTAATTGCATTGTTGCCTTCGTCAAACTCACGTCCAGTTCCACTGTATTTTCACGGGGGAACTACCTCCTCAGACTGTTTGCGATTGTTCGCAAACGTTCACCGAAAACTCAAGGCTAACGGAAAACTGTTTGCAAACGTACGCAAACGTTCACCTATGTTTGTGAATTTGAACGCACCTTTGGTCTGCTCCTTCATTACTGATCCTATAAGGCCACTTATACGTACTGTATGCTGATGAGTTTCACCTCGTGCATCTGCGAGGGGCTGCTAGGGTCCAAGTGACGGTGATGAACGTTGTCATCAGAAGGTTGACGGGATGTGCGGACGCCTGGGCAGAACCCTCCAGGTTCTTTTTGTCACATTCCGAGCCCACGATTCCACATGACAGCAGCTTGTCATGGCTTTATGGCTTTAGTTAGGAGAGAGAAAAAGTCTGCACACCAAACAATCGTGATTTACCATTATAAAAAATTGACAAGCATTTTCTGGTGTGGGCGGACTTTCTCTCTCCTAACTTATGCTTATCTGTCCAGCACCCAGTTTTTTTTATAGTTTTTGGATGTGCGTGCGGTAGCCTACTCTTCTTTATGGCTTCAGTTGCCACAGCTGGCGCAGAGCTGGCCCTGTGCTGGCCCACTTCCTGGTCAAGGTCAGCCTCCGTCAGGGGTGGCCTGCAGGGGTAGCGGGTGGGGGTCTGGAGTAGAATTAGTCACTGTGTTATTTATGTACACCCTCAATGTGCAGCAGCAGCAGCAGCAGCAGCAACCTCTGGGGCTTTAGTCTGTGATAACGCCACTGTGCAGGAACATGTTGCTATGGTTTTACTACACTTTGTTCACTGTGCTGAAAGATGTTGCTGTGGTATTACTAAACTTTGTCCACTGCATAAACATGTTGCTAGGGTGTTACTACACTTTGTCCACTGTGCATAAACATGTTGCTAGGGTGTTACTACACTTTGCTGCAGTGCATAAACATGTTGCTATGGTACTACTACACTTTGCCGCAGTGCATAAACATGTTGTTATGGTACTACTACACTTTGCCGCAGTGCATAAACATGTTGCTGTGGTACTACTACAATAAGTCCACAGTGCATAAACATGTTGCTGTGGTACTACTACAATTAGTCCACAGTGCATAAACATGTTGCTGTGGTACTACTACAATTAGTCCACAGTGCATAAACATTTTGCTATGGTGTTACTACACTTTGCCGCAGTGCTTTGCTACAAATCGCTGGTGGTGAAGGAAGGCCAGATTCACTAGATCCACCTCTGTGGTAATAGATGTGTGTTGTATTGTATGCATTACTGGCTTTGAGTCCATAGGCTACTTGGAGCATACCCCCAGACCTCACACAAACCCTAAACGCCTGTTTAAGGAAGAATAAGGCATTATTCACTCAGCAGAAAGCAGAAGACTGAAAACCAGATGGCGCTACTGTGGCAAGATGGAGGTTGGTGCGGTGTGTTAGGAAGGCTGATGGCACATGGGGGGCCCTCCGCCATTAAACCTTATGGTGCACATAGTAAAAACATGTGTTGTCCTGTTCTGCAGTGGGCCATGCTGTACAGAACCTGTTCACTGGATGTGGTATTTTTGGAATGCTTCTGCTGACTCTTTCGTTGGGAGTGAGCCCAACTCCACACAGCATCACCATCATCACCATGACGATCAAGCGCCTTATCTCCTGGACTGAGGCGCTGTGACTGAGCTCCACTCCACAAAGCATCAGTAGCCATGACGATCGAGCGTTGTTATCTCCTAGACTGAGGCGTTGTGTGGACTTGTTCTTCTCTATCGCTCCTGCCTTCAAGCGCACCAACCTGTTCTCCCAAGGACCTTTTTCTTCTTTCTTTCTTTTGTTCGTTCGTTCTTTCCTTCCTGTTGGAAGTGCACAGATGTTTCAGCCGTCTGATCATTCAGCCGATAGTGGTCGTGTGTGTGTGTTCGCTAAGCTTGATTGCACATGCCTGTCCCCCCCCCCCCTCCTCCTCCCACCATCCTTCCCAAATCCCCCCAGGCATTGTTGACGAGCATGTCATCTGAGAAAGCACCATAAGCAAAGATGTCCTTTTGTTGTGATACGTATGTGTATGTTGAATAAATTAAAAGTGTGCTGATTGTTATCAAAAAGTTGTGGTTGTGTCTCATTTTGCATGCTTTGTGTGTACTGTGGTTGGGGTTGGAGGGGAACTGATGTTCTGGATTGTTCTTTGAGACCACGTAGCTCCCAGCATAGCGCCCAGAGAAATGCAGCATCATGCATCACACATCGCACTCCCTTCTGGAGCTCCAACACACAGGCAGATCGTAGGGATCACGTTTCATACTCTTGCTCTCTTTGTGTTACACAGCATGGGTTATGAGCTTTCTCTCCTCTCCACACACATTAACACACACTCACACACACACATAAACACACACACACACACACACACACACACAATTGCAGTGTCTCCCATCTGTGCCTTTTATCTCTCGCACTGGTCTTACTCACCCTCCATCACACACACACACACACACACACACAACAGAAATCCAACAGTTCTGTGCTAATGACTTCACTGCAGGCCGAATGTTTGTCGCTGAACAGACGCCAGAGAGCATTTAAATATGTCGCCGGGGGATCCCTCCACCCTGGTCCTCCACCCGCGTCTGAACAACACCATCTCACCGTGCGCTCAGCAGAAACTGCGCCGAGGCATTACCACGGCAACCACAGCTGTGACTAGTGATGGGTGACGTGGCTGTACCATAACAACAAAGAGCCAAGGGAAGCAGGCTCACATTCCCCTCAGAACTCTCCACTGTGCTGTGTGTGTGTGTGTGTGTGTGTGTTGGGTTGTATTGGGTTTGTCTGCGTCTCTCTCTGCGTGTCTGTGTGTGTCTAAGCGTGTATGTCAGACAGCTTGTGCTGGCTTGAGTGTAATGTTTCCCTGTGTGTGTGTGTGTGTGTGTGTGTGTGTGCGTGAGAGAGAGTGTGTGTGACAGCCATCTCATCATTAGGCTTGAGTTTCATACCCTGTGGGCCACAGCTGTGGTTTGTTGTTGTCCTGCGTTTTCAGCCCACATCAATGCCAGAACTAACGAATGAACACGCATCTCAACATGAACATGGGTGCAGACATCTCTCACGTGAACTCTCCTGTTGTTGTCCTCCATATTATTTTCTATAATGGCCCACATCAACGCCTGAACTAATGATTGAACACATATCTCACATGAACACTTACTGTACATTTCCTGTTGTTGTCCTGTGTTTTCCATATCAGCTCACATCAATGGCAGAACTACGGAATGAGTAGTCTACGTATCTCAACATGGACATGAAGACATCTCACGTGAACACTTACATCTCCTGTTGTTGTCCTCCATATTGTTTTCCACATTGGCCCACATCAGTGCCAGATCTGAGGAGAGAACATGATCATAAGTGCAGAAATCTCAGCTGAACACTTACATCTCCTGAGCTGGCAGAGTCACAGCTGATTTTTTCTCCTTTAACATGCTAAATAATCCCAGCAGCTGCGAGCACATTAACCGGCTGTTTGTGTTGGCATGTAAACACACTGAGCTGGATCACCATTACTTTGTGAAACAAAGAGCAGGAAACTCTCGATAAAAATAGTATACCCTATCCTTGGCCTGTTTGTTACCATGGTTACAATGTGCAGCAACAAACCTTGCAGATTGTGGATCCGTCTGAAGCTCAGACAAGTCCCTGTTGATTACTGACGCAAATGAAGAACTAAGAGGGAAAAAACATGAGGCACATGACCGAGGCTTTGCTCCTGGAATCCAGGGGTCAGGTTTCATATTTCAGGGGCATATGAACTCTCATCTGGACAGACCTGTTTCCATGACAAAATTACCCTATCTGTGCTATTATGCTAAACCATATAGTCTAATATAGATTTAAGAACTTCATATAGGCCTAGGCTTAAAAATAAGAACAACTTTGTTGCTGTTTCAGGGAAGCCTCTGAATAGGGACAGATTAAGATAGGGTTACTCTGAATAGGGACAGATTAAGATAGGGGTGTTACTCTGAAAACCGCTTCTTTCCAGCTTCCTCAAGAGACACATTTCCATAACTGCTTGCAGGTTAACACACACACAAAAAGGGTTGCAGACGTGTCGTTTCATGTATTCTTTACTATGATTTGTACACAGGTCTATGTGCTCTGCTGCAAACACAGGTCCTAACACAGCATGTCAGTCCCACCCACACACACACACCACACAGTCCCACCCACACACACCACACAGTCCCACCCACACACACCACACAGCCCTCCACCTCTCACCTCCGACCCCTGCACGACCCCGGCACAAGGTCAAATCAATGAAGCCAATCAGTGTGATCGATCAGTGCATGATCTCTCTAGTGTGGCGTCGGGCTCGCTCTGCTCGCGGACACCCACCCAGAACTCAAAGGTTCACATGATTGAAGTATTCACATTATCCAGATTTGCGTTCATTCAGGAAAGGGAGAAGCATTTTCGCGTGATCCTTCAAAGTCTTCTACAGGAATCACTTAAAAAAAAAACTCGTTAGCAGTTCATCCATCACGCCGTACAAAAGGAATGTCTGCGTGTGTGTGTTCTGTCCTGGTCTTGCATGTCTCTGGGGGCGTGTCCAAACCTTCTTCCCAATTAGTCACGCAGAGAAGCAAAAGAACCTTCCCTATGTCTGCAGTCCATTACTGATGCAAATCAAGTGTAAACATCTTTATGTCAGCTTTGAGGCTTTAAAAAAAAATCAGTAAAGGCAAGAATAACAATAAATATAAAAAAATAAATTGATAAAAACATGGTGAAAGAATAAATAATGAATCCAATAAATAAATAAATGCGTACATACATACAGTACATCCATAAATATGTTGACAAACACTAAAAGTCTGATGCCTCCTGGGCTGTTTCGTCTCCTGCTTGTCTGTTGCTACACTGCATGTGGCCTGGGAGCTCACACACACATACACACACACACACACACACACACCGTTTGTCCAAACGGTCCCACTCAGACCTGCCTAGTGTAGCAGCATGCTGGACGTCTCTTCAAGAGTCGTTGGGAGTTTTTTCCCCCGTTGTCTGGTGTGCGGTGTGTGTGAATGTGTGTGTGTGTGTATGTGTGTATGTGTGTGTGTGTGTGTGTGTGTGTGTGTGTGTGTGCGCTGCAGCTGAGCGCTCAGGGGGGGCCCGGTGGGAGCGTGTGTTGTCAGACAGAGTCTCTGACAGACGAGTCGGCGTTCCAGACGAGTCGGCGTTCCAGACAGCCTCCCAACTCTGCCGAGGGCTCCGGCACATCTCACGCTGGATCTCCGTGTCAGCTAGACACATCTGTTTCCTTACGTCAACCTTCGCTGTGTGTGTTGCCATGGGTGTGTGTGTGTGTGTGTGTGTGTGTGTGTGTGTGTGTATATGTGTGTGTGTGTGTGTGTGTGTGTGTGTGTGTGTGTGTGTGTGTATATGTGTGTGTGTGTGTGTGTGTGTGTGTGTGTGTGTGTGTGTGTGTGTGTGTGTGTGTGTATATGTGTGTGTGTGTGTGTGTGTGTGTGTGTGTGTGTGTGTGTGTGTGTGTGTGTGTGTATATGTGTGTGTGTGTGTGTGTGTGTGTGTGTGTGTGTATGTGTATATTTGTGTGTCTTTGTTAGACAGAACAGGAACAGGGCGCAGAGAGGTGAACTGGAGTGCATTTGACAAAAGTGACCAAAACACGGTGTGACCACATTCAGCATATAACAGGGCCACAGCCGGCCTTCAGAAACACAGAGAATCAAGATGCTTTACAAAACCAAACTTGTCTTGTTTGTAAAAAAAAAAATCTGTTACATTCATGATGCTGACAAAGAAATGCACTTTTTTGTCTTTCTAGTCTGTCTAAAAAAAGATGCACAATCATGAAGTAAACATGTAAAGCAAGAGTGACATCACTTCCTCTGCGTGCTGGCAGCCTATCAGGGACAGCCTTTGGGACCACTGGACCAATCACTAGCAGTGCAGATAAAAACGCAAGCCTTGGCTCAGCGAGGCGTGCACTAACCCCAGTGCGGCGTCAAGACTTGGCATAAGTAGCACATAACACTTCATACGTAGCCAGACGCCAGGTACAGGCTCTGGCATTAGCAACACGGCCAAATGCTAACATACATCATGCTCTGCGATTTACGGCGCAACTTTGTTACAGGGCGAGGGGGGGGGGGGGGGGGGCAATCTTACCCTTGGGCGACTGGGTGTGCATGTTTTTGTGTGTGTTTGATTGACAAGTGCAAGTGATGTCTACTTGAAACTACCTGGACTCAATCATACAAGAAATCAATCAACCAATCAACCAATCAATCAATCAATCAAACAACCAACCAACCAATCAATCAATCAATCAATCACACACACACAGGCACACAAAGTGAAAACGGAATAAGAGTGTCCACCTGTGTTGCATGATTCTGTCCCCCTCACACACACACACACAGCCTCTGAGGTGCAATAGGTAGCTTACGTTGTCCAAAATAAAAAATGTTTCTAGACTTATCATAATGATGTTCAAGGACAATCAATCAAAAAATCATTCCAAATATTCATGTGCATTCAAATTCCGATGTGTGATCATTCATTGTTTCTGACGTTTTTCCTAGATATCCTTTAGCTTATATATTGTTTCAGGGGACAGGACAATTGCAACAAACGCAAGACGAAACTAAAGAATACATACAATATGCACTGAATGCACAGGGGATATTTGGAAACACCTGTCTTACAATAAACTGTCTTCCTATTTACATGGTTCTTGTATGTTTATAAACATTTCTGATTGAGACAAATAAAAAGCAGACTCGTCAGGGCACCTGGACAGAGGCGTGAGGTCAGAGGTCACTGAGGTGGTGCTGCTCACCTGACCTGCCAGTGCAGCGTGCGGACTACGCCACAGGCCCAACTCAGGACAAGGCTACTACACTAACTAACTAACCTTACGCTAGCCTGGAGCGAACCAAAACAAAGCAACTACTACTCCCTGTGCAGCCAGCCAGTCCCAACCCATTCAAAGGCATGTAGAAATACTTTCAGTGGAGGGGTATAGCATTCAAGTGGTGGTTGTTCTCCTGTCCTGTCAGTCTCTCTCTCTCTCTCTCTCTCTCTCTCTCTCTCTCTCTCTCTCTCTCTCTCTCTCTCTCTCTCTCTCTCTCCTCCTCTTCTCTGGAGCAGAACGTTCCAGACGTGCTCTGTGATACATAGGAATTCTTAAACAGTTCTTCTAGGTTTACTACTGAGGACAGTTATGACCAGAAGCCTGGCCGTACGCGGTAGGGAGAGTCTCTGGCCAATGAGGATTCGGGCCTACAGAGTGGGAGGGTTCCGTCCCGGGACTGGCCCTCGTCCCGTTGGTCCAGCAGGCTGTCATTCACCCAGGGGGAGCACGGGGTTGGAGGAACGGCGGCGCCGCCCCCAAACTCCACTGTGGGCGGGGTCTCCGTGCTGGAGGTGTGGCTTGGGGACTCTCCTCGGCCCCGACCAATGGGGGAGTCGCCCCAGGGCGCCTCGCTGCGAATCCGCGGAGAGGGGCGTGGTCTAACCAGGAAGTCCAGCGTTTTGGGACGCTCCGGTTGGCACCGGCGACGAGGAGTGGGAGGGAAGACCGAATTTGGGTCAGGTAACCGTGGCAACTCGGAGATGTCCTCTCTCATACACCACTGGCTCCCGGGTACTGCGTGTGTGTGTGTGTGTGTGGTGGGGGTAAGAAGAAACATAAGTTGTTATACAAATATATAACATAACATATTAGTGTTGAATAAATAAATAAATACATGCTGAGACAAATAAAAACACTACCGTATAGTCTAAGCATAGACTATACAGAATTCACACTTATATAATATAATAAATACAATATAAATACAATAAAATATAATATAATATAATATAATATAATATAATATAATAAGTATAATGCAGATTTGATTTCTGCAGATTTGATGAAAAACATGTTAATCTCCTTGACTGTTGTGCTGCACTTCCAAAACACATACCTGCGCTGTCCGGCTTCCCCTGCGGTGGGTGGTGCCCGCTGTTGTGGTTGGCGGAGGAGGACGAGGGGCACCTCTTCTTGATGGCGCCGTCCGAGGGGGTGCGGTGGAGGCCGCGGGTGGCGTGCACGCTCACGGGCACGTGCGTGGGCGTCAGCGACTGGCGCGGGTTCCTCTTGAAGCTCTCCAGGTGCGTGTTGACCAGCGGGTTGAGCGGCGGCGGGCTGGTGAGGGCGGGCGCGGGCAGGAGCGGCAGCGGCAGCGGCATCACGGGCACAGGAGCGGGCACAGGAGCGGGCGCAGGAGGAGGAGGAGGAGGAGGAGGAGGTGGCGTGGCCGGCCGATACACCAGCAGCTCCTCGCTGTCGGAGCGCAGGAGAGAGCGCGTGGAGTTGCAGTCGGACACGGAGGACAGCGACAGCAGCGTGAGGGACGGGGCGATGGAGGCGGGCGGAGGAGGAGGAGGAGGAGGAGGAGGAGGAGGTGCGGAGCGCAGGGGGCTCTCCCGCTTGAAGAGCTTGCGTGTGGGGGGGCTGGTGCTGCGTCTGTTGCCCCCCCCTCCCCCCCCGCGGTGGAACAGCCCCTCCCAGCGCGTCTTGCCCCCGCTGCTCTCCCCGGGGGTGTGTGTGTGTGTGTGTGAGACGTGTGTGCTGGGCGCGGGGAGGTCCAGCAGGTTGAAGCCGAGCCCCACGGCCGCCAGGATGGCCCCGCAGCCCAGCAGCATGAGGTCCGAGCGCCGTCCGGCCCCCCCGGGGCTGTGGTGGTGCCGACCCGACGACCCCGACCCCGACCCCGAGCAGATGCCGGACGCCACCGAGCTGACCGCGGCGTCGCGCGCCGGACTGCACACGGCCAGCTCCGCTCTGGAGCCGGTAGAGCCGGTAGCGGTGGCGGCGGCGGCGGCGGAGGGGCCGAGCACGTAGCTACCCTCGGCCAGCGTGGAGGAGCCGTCCCGGTGGAACGGGATGCAGAGGTAGGACTGACCGGGAGACACGCAGCCCTCGGGGGAGTCCGACAGGAAGCAGCAGTCCTCGTTTTCTGCAGGGGGAGGGGAGAGGACACACACACACACACATACATCACACACACACACATACATCACACACACACACACACACACACACACACATACATCACACGCATGCATCACACACACACACACAAACACATACATCACACACACACACACACACACACACATACACACGCACACACATACATCAAACACATACACACACACACACACACACACATAAAACAAAACCATACAACCAAAGCAAGTGTTCCCACACATACACACAGAGCAAGAAAGAAGAGAAGACAGGGGTCTGAGTCAGAAGTGATTACTCTGGATTTCATCATTTTAGTGTGTGTATCCACCAGCTGCCTGTGTTTGCACTGTCCAGGTGTGTGTGTGTGTGTGTGTGTGTGTGAGTAACATTTAAACAGTCAGTACTGTACTGTGTGGCTCCTGATTAAGTATTGCTCTTGTTCTCCTCTGTAGAAATGTTGGTTTTGCGCCGAGCACCTGCAGACCTCTGGCTGAGTTTTACAGTTTTTGCCCGTTGCTGGAACACTATAGACCCATGCTTAGATTAAAGTAACACAACTTTAAGTTTTTTTGCCACATCTCAAACACCTATACCTATACCTTAAACAAAAGTGCTGCTTTGCACTCTAGTTGCAATTCTGCAACACACTTACTCCTTTATGCAACACACTTGGTCCTGCATACTACTCTCTATGTCATACATAGACACTTCGTTCAAAAATGAAATCTCAGAGTACCATTTGTTAAACACATGTATCCAAAATACAAAACACATCGGGTAATTGCAACCACTCAAATACACACCTGAACACACTTACTTGCAAAACTGAACACCAATCAGCCATCTACAAAAAGCCCATTCGTTTAGCCATTGGAAATGGTGATGTGAACGGTATATTTCCCAGTGTTGTGTCATTGTTTCCTTGTGTGTAGAGTTTTGGCACAATGAGTGAAGTTTTTCTAAATGTATTCCAGCAAATATGTTTTATATAAAGTAGACTAGTGTATTCCTCCTGATTTGCAAGTGTATGCATATGATGCAAGTGTGTTTTATTTTGTCACCAGAGTTACATTTTGACAAAGGATTGTTGGGTTTTGATTGCAGAGTTTAGGTACTGATAGAAGAGTTTCAATTTGGCCCCGGCAGTGGCACAACTGGCTGGGGCACCTGCACCGTACGCTGGCGACCCGGGTTCGATTCCCGCCCCGTGGTCCTTTCCAGATCCCACCCCGACTCTCTCTCCCACTCACTTCCTGTCATTCTCTCTACTGTCCTGTCCAAATAAAGGCATAAAAAGGCCAAAAAATAATCTTTAAAAAAAAAGAAGAGTTTCAATTTGGCATACATGTGAAAGGTTTATTTCCTAGTGTTGTGTTATGTTTACTTGTGTGTAGAGTTTTGGTATGGTGAGCGAAGTGTTGCAAAATGTGTTCAAGCAACGGGCAAAAACTGTAAAACTCTGAAGATCAGCTCAGCTCACATCTTCCCATCTTATGTGGGACTTTTATCTTCCCTCACATGCAGTCACAACACACTGGGCTCTTCTCATTCCTCCTTTTATCTATCGTCCCTTCCTTCCTTCCTCGGTCCTCCGGCTCGTTCCCACTGATCTATAAAGAATGATGGGGCGGCAACAATGGGATAGTCTATCCAGTGTTCTTTATAGATCAGGGGGAAGGTGCCGGAAGACCGAGGAGAGAGGAGAGAGGAGAGAGGATCGAGGAGAGAGGAGAGAGGAGAGAGGATCGAGGAGAGAGGTTGAGAAGTGGCCACTGTCTTGTTCTGAACAAGTTGTTCACTATAGCCTACTGTAGGCAAATATGGGTATGACATACAGTCTTGTGAATTGCGTCATCACCAAACTCACCTCACTGGAGACGCCATGTGTGTGTGTGTACTGACCTGTCTTAGCCAGGCTGGGGATGCTGTGTGTGTGTGTGTGTGTGTGTGTGTTTGTACTGACCTGTCTCAGCCAGGCTGGGGACACCGTGTGTGTGTGTGTGTGTGTGTGTGTGTGTGTTTGTACTGACCTGTCTCGGCCAGACTGGGGACACCGTGTGTGTGTGTGTGTGTGTGTGTGTGTGTACTGACCTGTCTCGGCCAGGCTGGGGACGCCGTGTGTGTGTGTGTGTGTGTGTGTGTGTGTGTGTGTGTGTGTGTGTGTGTGTGTGTGTACTGACCTGTCTCGGCCAGGCTGGGGACGCCGTGTGTGTGTGTGTGTGTGTGTGTGTGTGTGTGTGTGTGTGTGTGTGTGTACTGACCTGTCTCGGCCAGGCTGGGGGACGCCGTGTGTGTGTGTGTGTGTGTGTGTGTGTGTGTGTGTGTGTGTGTGTGTGTGTGTGTGTGTGTGTGTACTGACCTGTCTCGGCCAGGCTGGGGACGCCGGGCACGGCTGGACTGTGTCTGGGGGAGCGGCGCAGGTTTGGAGCGCTACAGGACCTCTGCCTGCTCCCACCCACCTCCTTAGGAGTCTTAGTGCTGAGCACACATGGGGGGGGGGGGGGGGGGATGGGGAA
>NC_085013.1:29343889-29346389 GCF_963854185.1 Sardina pilchardus
AGAGAGAGCGAGAGCAAGAGGGAGAGTGAGAGAGAAAGAGAGAGAGAGAGAGAAGGCCCGACTCAAACCCCATGGCCCCATGGTCTCCATGAGCATTAAATCCGCTCACATATGGGACACCGAGCGTACAGCCAGAGAACAGACAGAGAAAGTATGTGTATGTGTATGTGTGTTAGAGACAGATAGGTAGATAGATAGATAGATAGATAGATAGATAGACAGAGAGAGAGAGAGAGAGATATTTGTATAATGTGCATGTGCATACCTGTGTGCATATGTGTGTGTGTGTGTGTGTGTGTGTGAGAGAGAGAGTGTGTGTGTGTGTGTGTGTGTGTATGTGTGTGTGTGTGTGTGTGTGTGTGTTGGTGTATGTCTATGTTCTTGAATTTCCCATTGGGGATCAATAAAGTATCTATCTAGATGTGTTTGCACATTCACCTTCTCTTTGGCTCTGAGCTGATCAAACATCTCCTGGATCTCCAGCTTCCAGTCGTCCTGCAGCGAGTGGAAGGAGTCGGCCGGCATCTCGAAGAAGCCCGACTCCCCGATGGCCGTCAGCTGGTCCAGGATGGTGGTGAAGGATGGCCGGGCGTGGGGGTCAGGATTCCAGCAATCTAGCGGTGGACAGGGCAAGAAAAACATAACATTTAGCCGACGCCAAAGATCCTTGATTACGCTGCTTCAACCCCCTCTGCTGAAGCGACTTACAGAAGGAGAACATGTGACATGCGATACGATAAGGACAGGCTAGTGCAGCAGCAATAAGAACTAGGCTATGCCTACTCGTGTGGAATGGAGTGACAGTTCTAGAAGGGAGGGCTAGATTGAGCAGGTCCAGTTGTTAGTAGTGTTAGGAGTGGAGGTAATTGCTAGATTGAGCAAGTCCAGTTATTGGTTTTGCTAGGTGAGGAGGTAAGGGTCAGATTCAGTATGTTAGCATGTCCAGCTGTTAGTAGCAATAGGGGTGGAGTAAGGCTAGAGTTAACATGTCCAGTTGTTAGTAGCACTAGGGGTGGAGTAAGGCTAGAGTTAGCATGTCCAGTTGTTAGTAGTAGCCTACTAGGGGTGGAGTAAGGCTAAAGTTAGCATGTCCAGTTGTTAGTAGTACTAGGGGTGGAGTAAGGCTAGAGATTTAGCATGTCCAGTTAGGGGTCACCCCTGTGTTCCCCAGGTCCTACAGTATGTTTCCTATGTTTCCCCAAAAAGGGTCCTACAGTATGTTCTCCGGTCCCAATACATCCATATTTATTTGAGAAAAGTGGGGAACATAGGTACACTCCACTCTGAAGAGCTGGGCAAGAAAGACTAGATTAGACAGAGAGGAAGTGGAGGAGGAGGGGCAGGGAGGCACAGAGAGTGGGGACAGGGCAGAAGAGAGGGATAGAGAGAGAGAGAGAAAGAGAGAGAGAGAGAGAGAGAGAGAGAGAGAGAGAGAGAGAAAGAGAGAGAGGAAAGGAGAATTGAAGGAGATCGGAGGAGAAGTCAAGAGCAGGCAATAGACCAACAGAGGACATAAAAAAGAGAGATCGATAAGAAAGGAGAGAAATAAACCGAATAAAACTCAAATGGGCAGGAAGAAGGGGTCGGAGGTCAAAGGTCAGGACTGTAACGAGATGAGAGGAGTGCAGCTGAACGAGTGGAGCGAGGGATGAGAGGAGTGCAGCAGAACGAGTGGAGCGAGGGATGAGAGAGGAGTGCAGCTGAACGAGTGGAGCGAGGGATGAGTAGAGTGCAGCAGAACGAGTGGATCGAGGGATGAGAGAGGAGTGCAGCAGAACGAGTGGAGCGAGGGATGAGAGAGGAATGCAGCAGAATGAGTGGAGCGAGGGATGAGAGAATGTGATAAAAGAAAGAATGGCAAACCAGACAAATATCAGCACAACAGCAAAACGCATCGCTGAGAAGAACAGAGAGATGAAGAGGAGAAGAGAGAGGAGAAGAGGAGAACAGAGAGAACAGAGAGGAGAAGAGAGAGGAGAAGAGAGAGGAGAACAGAGAGGAGAACAGAGGAGAAGAGAGAGGAGAACAGAGAGGAGAACAGAGGAGAACAGAGAGATGAAGAGGAGAAGAGAACAGAGAGGAGATATAGAGGAGAACAAATAACAGAGAGGAGAACAGAGAGAACAGAGGAGAACAGAGGAGAACAGAGGAGAACAGAGAGATGAAAAGGAGATATAGAGGAGAACAGAGGAGAAGAGAGAGGAGAACAGAGAGGAGAAGAGAGGAGAACAGAGAGAACAGAGAGGAGAACAGAGAGAACAGAGAGGAGAAGAGAGAGGAGAAGAGAGAGGAGAACAGAGAGGAGAACAGAGAGGAGAACAGAGAGGAGAACAGAGAGGAGAACGGAGAGGAGAAGAGAGGAGAAGCGAGAGATGAAGAGGAGAACAGAGAGGAGAACAGAGAGGAGAGATAGAGGAGAACAGAGAGGAGAACAGAGAGGAGAACAGAGAGGAGAACAGAGAGGAGAACAGAGAGGAGAACAGAGAGGAGATATAGAGGA
>NC_085013.1:29351389-29363889 GCF_963854185.1 Sardina pilchardus
GGTGGAACAGAGAACCGGGGTTCTAGGAGTCCAAAAGTAGTTGCTTAGAGCATTTCTGTGGTGATGTTGTTTAGGCCATGCTCTTCAAATCAAACGTTATTTGCCAGTTATGGGAATGCTGGAACAAGGCACATCATTACGTGGAGTGTGTGTGTGTGTGGGGGGGGGGGGGGTGGGGCATGAGTGTGTATGTACTGTATGCCTGTGAGGTATTTGGGTCTTTCTGTAAGTAAGTGTGGTTGCACTGTAGTTGCGTTTGCGGTTGTATGTGTGTGTGTGTACATGTGTATGTGGGTGCATGAGTGTGCATGTATGGTATTTGAGTCTTTGTGTAAGTAAGTGTGGTTGCACTGTAGTTGTGTTAACAGTTGTGTGTGTGTGTGTGTGTGTTTGACAATGTGTGTGTGTGCATGAGTGTACAGTATGTGGTCTCCCATCTTCCCTGCTGAGCTGTTGATGGCAGCCAGAGAGAGTGGCTTATCACCCTGTTAGCCAATCACAAGTGAGGGTCGGGGCTAATCACATCGGACACACCAATGGGATACGGATGGCTGCCGGCAGCAGCCAATAGGAAAGAGTGGAAGTGAGTGAAGGACAAATCCCCTGGTAATAGGCTTGGGGTTTACGGAGACAGCAGGGCGAACCTACTGCAAAAGACTGGATTACCCCCGAAGACACACACACACACACACACACACACACTCACATACAACTATCTATACGGCACACACAAAACTCCACCATGCTCCACTCTTTTTGGGACACACACACACACACACACACTTTATATACACGCATATGTACCCCCCTCCCCCCAAAAAACAAAGCCCCAAATGCTGGGAAGGCAGATGCATGCACTCACACACATCTACTCTCTTGCACACACACACACACACACACACCACACAGATCTACTCTCTCTTTTTCTCTCTCCACACACACATATTCACTCTCTCTTGCTCTCTCTCTTTCCCACAAACACACACACAAATACAAGCACACACACACACACACACACACACACACACAGAGAGAGAGAGAGAGAGAGAGAGAGAGAGAGAGAGAGAGAGAGAAAGAGTTCTTAGAACTCAGGATTTCTCCAAAACACTCAGCAAATCTGTAACAGTGCTTACAAATCAGTAACAGAGATGAAAACTGTCACTTAACAGCTTTGCACCTGTGCCTTAAAATAAACTGAATCAAAGCTTCTCTGAGATGAAGATCTTCTGAAGTACAGAAGGATAAAGTGCAGAAAGAGCACATGAATGAGCAGGAGGCCACTCAGGTAAACTACTGGCCCTGCTCAATAAGAGTCCTGGTCTGGCCCTGCTCAATAAGAGCACATGAATGGGGCAGAGATAATGTCCATGGGTTTGTGGAATTACCAAACAAAGACCTGTAAGCTGGTAAATTTTCCATCTGAGAAACATCCCTAAAGTTCAGAACGGGGGAGACGACCTCACAGTTAGACTCCTTTGTGTCCAGGTGATCTATTTGCATTTGAACTGTTCCCATTGTGTGTGTGGCCGGCCATTTGGTGAAAGGCCCTCGGACACACCTCTTCTCCCCCTCTCCATGCCTGATGAACTAATGTTGGAAACTGAAATGTATCTGTTTCATGACAAATGATAATACATCCATGTTTGGTCTTGAATTAATACTTGTAATGTGGGCAACAGCCTGATCACGCTTTCATTGCAAACTAATGTATGTATACATAATTGTAGAGTAAGAACTACACGGGAGAACTTCAGGTGGTAGACACACCCACATCCCACCCACAGGGTTGGGGGGTGACCTGCATGATAGTTTAAGGTTGAGAATTTCTCACCTCGGTCTCTTCTCTCACTTTCTCAGCTTTGGGCAAGAGGTGACTTCTTCTCTTCCTGCTCTGCTCTGGTCTAGGCAAGAGGTCACACTGACCTCTCTGCCCCTCTCTGCCTCCCTCTCTCTCTCTCTCCCTGCCTTTTCTCTCTCTCTCTTGCTCTCTATCTATCTATCTATCTTTTGATTTCTTTATGGGGTTTGTTATTTTCATTATTTGATATATTGTTTATCTGGTGTATGTAGCATTGTAACTTGGTAACTTGTTAAGGTTTAAGTCCAAGTTTATTGTTTGTTTTGAGGTTAAGATTACTTATCCTTTGTTACTTTGTTTAAGGATAATTACTGATACTTTTACTCTTACCTAAGGCTCAAGGCCTAATAAATGGTTAATTCTCCTCGCTCAGTTTGCATATCTCTAAAAGTTTAGTGTGCCCTGCCATTCTCTGCCATAGTTAACATCATTAGTTATTTGGTAATGTATTAGAGGTTACAATACAATCTATGGAGTCAGATTTAATCGTGGTGAATTTCCTAATAATATTACCATTTAACTCCACATGTCTACTGATCCATTGTTCTTCACGCATGTAAAGGGAGAACGTCCGACGTGTTTGTGTAGCGCGTTTGGGATTGTTTTTGCACCCTCTTACAAGTGGCGACCTCGACCGTGAACGTTATGACGGGATGTACCTATATTTCTGAAATTTGGTGAGTAGAAAAACTTCTTAAAGACGTGTAGCAGAAAGCACACGCATAGGCCTACGCATCAACTCACCTAAAGATTCAGAAACTTTGCTCTCTCCGTTATACGGAAATACGAACATGGACAGATGTAGACACGTGATAATATTTCTTTGTTTAATACATTAAGACAGAGAATGGCTGAAATTGTTGAAACTGAAGGCATTACTTCTTACTCTAGTGGGATAGAGATATGCAACTGGCGATTTTTCATTGAAATACATGCGTTACAAACAACAAAACATGCAATGATGGACGGTGTTATCTTGTTACTTCTCATTCTTTTCATATATTCATTCTTGAACACCGCGCAGTCATTGAAACCTTTCTCTGATGCGAGATATGTGGCTATCCCCAAAGCGATGTTAGAATATGTTGCTTCGTCAGAATTGTCGTTCACAGCCGACTCAAGCAACGACGTCTCTTCTAACACCACTGGAACAGCGCAAACACACTGTGAAAAGGAGGCTATCCAACACATGGACGCAAACGACCCAAGCATTGTCTGCAACTCATGTGGAAAATCAGAACATGAGATGCAGACATGTTGGTCAACAGGCTTTCGAAAACACCGCCAACGCAGAGTCCAATCATCTAACACCTTTGCTTCTCCTATCAACCCCCATGCCTCTGGACCCATCCATTGTTCTAGGTGTTAAGGCGCAAAATTGCCGTGTGTGTGTGTGCTTTCACTGAAGGACAATGTAATGATGCAGACTAACCATTCAAGACCATGGTAAGACAGAATTTATATTTTTTAAACTGAACATGATAACATTAACCTATACTAATAATAGCACAGATAATTCCATGCAACAACCTGTAGCATTGTTCTCCCAAGGTGCTCTGATGGGAAATTTGTTAGTCAGATATTCAGACAGTGTTTTAATTTACTTTGAAGATTATGGTATTTGCTAGCTTGTTGTATGCTCATGTATAGTGAGTGTGTAGACTCTGTAAGTGTTGAGGCTTGAAAGCATTTAACTGTGCAGATGCTAGTAGCATGATTATTCTTCACACTTTTTGTTTTTCTTTATACTCACCGGTTAAACCAAATGAACGGTCACTGAACCAAAGAGTATCTGCTGAATGAATGTTAGGTTGGATCTCTCGTGACTAACAAATAATGCCCATAAAAATGTATATTTAAAAAAAAAAAAAAAAAATGGGAGATACAATGTTGTAGATTGTTGATTAGTATGACTACCACCTGAAATTTTAATGTCTGTACCTGTCTCTGCCAAAAGGAGGCCCATGTGCAGCTGACTGTGTGGCAGACACATCATGCCGACATTCTTATACCAACTAAATGTTAAGTCTATTGTTGAATGTCCAGAAGTGATAAAGCACATACACACACACAAGTAAATTTTCGATTAATGATTTAAATTGAAGAATTTTAACTGCTGGGATGAACTAATTTGCTTTCCTTTTAACCACTATCATTTTATATACATTCTTTGATTATTTGATTTGATTTTCTTCATAAATTTGTATTCAGTGTGCAAATAATGCCAGTAACAAAGATGATTTATCTTATGAAACATTTTTTCCAATTTGAGATACACCAGAATGTGTTTAATTCCATTTATTTTGAAATTTGTATATTGGTTTGTTTGTTTTGCTCTTTCTCTCTTTCCTGTCTTTTCCCTATATACATGCCCAACTCATTGAAAAGCAAAAGACTATTGATATTCTAATGTTACAGCAGACAGACGATACTCTCACGATTCTGCTCAACTCCAGATTGCTTTTACACGAAGAAGAATGTTCCACGCTACAGCAATGCTCACCTGATCCTGAGAACTTGTTTCAGACCGGAGAAGCTCGGTCAACTAATGTCAAAACTACTCTGAGAGATTCCTTCGGACACTATGGACAAATATGTGAATATGGATGACCAGCTTTAATTTTTTGACACTTATGAGATAATGACTTCACAGTGTCAATGGGGCGACTGTAAGCTGGTAAATTTTCCATCTGAGAAACATCCCTAAAGTTCAGAACGGGGGAGACGACCTCACAGTTAGACTCCTTTGTGTCCAGGTGATCTATTTGCATTTGAACTGTTCCCATTGTGTGTGTGGCCGGCCATTTGGTGAAAGGCCCTCGGACACACCTCTTCTCCCCCTCTCCATGCCTGATGAACTAATGTTGGAAACTGAAATGTATCTGTTTCATGACAAATGATAATACATCCATGTTTGGTCTTGAATTAATACTTGTAATGTGGGCAACAGCCTGATCACGCTTTCATTGCAAACTAATGTATGTATACATAATTGTAGAGTAAGAACTACACGGGAGAACTTCAGGTGGTAGACACACCCACATCCCACCCACAGGGTTGGGGGGTGACCTGCATGATAGTTTAAGGTTGAGAATTTCTCACCTCGGTCTCTTCTCTCACTTTCTCAGCTTTGGGCAAGAGGTGACTTCTTCTCTTCCTGCTCTGCTCTGGTCTAGGCAAGAGGTCACACTGACCTCTCTGCCCCTCTCTGCCTCCCTCTCTCTCTCTCTCCCTGCCTTTTCTCTCTCTCTCTTGCTCTCTATCTATCTATCTATCTTTTGATTTCTTTATGGGGTTTGTTATTTTCATTATTTGATATATTGTTTATCTGGTGTATGTAGCATTGTAACTTGGTAACTTGTTAAGGTTTAAGTCCAAGTTTATTGTTTGTTTTGAGGTTAAGATTACTTATCCTTTGTTACTTTGTTTAAGGATAATTACTGATACTTTTACTCTTACCTAAGGCTCAAGGCCTAATAAATGGTTAATTCTCCTCGCTCAGTTTGCATATCTCTAAAAGTTTAGTGTGCCCTGCCATTCTCTGCCATAGTTAACATCATTAGTTATTTGGTAATGTATTAGAGGTTACAATACAATCTATGGAGTCAGATTTAATCGTGGTGAATTTCCTAATAATATTACCATTTAACTCCACATGTCTACTGATCCATTGTTCTTCACGCATGTAAAGGGAGAACGTCCGACGTGTTTGTGTAGCGCGTTTGGGATTGTTTTTTCAACCTTTACAGACCCAACAAACGAGGACCTGTGGACACAATGTCAACACAGGCAAGATCAGAAAGAGAGAGAGAGAGAGAGACACACACACACACACACACACACACACACACACACACACACACACACACAAATAAACACAAATACACACATCCCACATTAACAGGTTAAAACCTTTTCTGCTGTTGACAGACAAGAGGTTCGATATACACATCAACATGCACATTTCTGTTCTGCACGTCAACACACACGACGACAAGCAAGCACACTCTACATGTCCCCACTCCAGTGATGGAGTGACACAAGATACAGTTTTTTACAATCACTTTGCTACTATTTTCAGAACCTTGATGTCATTTTTCACAACTCTAGACACAAAACTCACAACCAATGATCAAAATGCTCATTTTTCAAAACTCTAACCCTTTTCTCAATTGCTTGGATACAATACACATACAACTTAGATCATTTGTTCATTCAACAAAACTCACCCGTTCAATATGATACAACTTAACATCAAAGTACTACTATCTCAAAAGGCAATTCACACATTACATTTCAAATGAGCGTATATTCATTTCCTTACAATGATCTAACTATCAATTGATACAACTGCTCAAAATGATAAGTAACTGTTGCATTACTCTTATGCAGTTGTATGGAAACACGAAACAGGCACACAATCTTCCATGTTTACTGCAAATCATGAAAGTTTCAAGATACTGTAACAAGATTCACTGTCACCAATGAGCGTGGAGCATGAACCAATTATCCATGGATGTAGCCTAATATTTTATATCTTTATATAAAAAAATATATTTTTTATATTTTATATTTTCATCAGGCTGAATTTTCTTTTCTATTTCATAGCTAATTATTTTTACTTTAATTCAAATAAACCTATGTTGTGATTGTACTGTAGTGCTTTGAATCAATATTACAATGATTCCACTTTGATCAATGATTCCACTGTGTCTGTAGTATTCTCTCTACTACTGCAGTGCTTTTACAGAGATGTGTTTACTGTACTGTTCCTGTAGTACCATAATGAAACCTGTATCACCTATTTTGTTCTACAATATCTAATGATTGTACGAACAATGACACAATGAAACTATCGGTTGCTTGTGTGCGGGTGATCTATAGTTATGTTTCAGTGGTATTTCACAGTAAATTTGTTTTTTGAACCAATGATTGTGCAATTGCAAGATTTCTTTGAAGATGTGAATGTACAATCCAATGTTTTGAACATTAGAGGGCCTGTGTTACAAGTGATAACCGTTTTGAGTTTTGTGTCTAGAGTTTTGAAAAATTACATCAAGGTTCTGAAAATAGTAGCAAAGTGATTGTAAAAAACTGTAAACACTAGCAGACAGAGGGGAGCAGGGAAACCACACCAACCCATCCACTGGGAACAGAGGGAGGGGGAGAGAGGGAGACAAGGAGGGAGGGAGGGAGGGGGAGAGAGAGAGAGGGAGGGAGGGAGGAAAGGGATGGAGAGAGGGAGGGAGAGGAAGGGGGGGTGCTGATGGACAGGTCGGTGGGTGACTCTGTACTGCAGTGTACATCAACACTGCAGCAGCAGCACAAAGTTACAGATACACCCCTCCCAACACACACACACACACACACACACACATAAACACACACACACACACACTCACACACACACACACACACACACACACACATAAACACACACACACACACACTCACACACACACACACACACACACACACACACATAAACACACACACACACACACACACACTTACTGTTGCTGGACTTGAGGTCTCTGTGTATGATGGGCACGAGGGCTTGACAGTGGAGGTACAGCATGGCGCGTGCCACCTGCACTGCCCAGTCCACCAGCGTGTGCGGCGGGATGCGCTTGCCGGCCAGCGCCCGGTTGAGAGGCCCGCCGCGGGCGAACTCCATCACCAGGCACAGGTGCGGCTCCGTCAGGCAGGCGCCCAGCAGCGCCATGACGTTGGGGTGGCGCAGCATGGCGAAGAGCTTGGCCTCCTGCCGCACGCTGGCCAGCGTCTGGGCCGCGTCCTCGTCGGGGTCGCGCCGCGCCGCCTTGACCGCCACCTCCATCCCCCGCCACACCGCCCGGTACACCTTACCGAACCCCCCCGCACCGATGATCTCCTCCAGCGCCAGCTCACAGAACTCAATCTCCAGCACTGGGGCGGGGGGGGAGGGGGGGGGGGGGGAGAGAGATGGAGAGAAAAGGGGGGAGATGGAGGGAGGGGGAGAGAGAGAGAGAGAGATGGAGAGAGAGAGAGAGAGAGAGAGAGAGATGGAGAAAAAAGGGGGGAGATGGAGGGAGGGAGAGAGAGAGAGAGAGAGATGGAGAGAAAAGGGGGGAGATGGAGGGAGGGAGAGAGAGAGAGAGAGATGGAGAGAAAAGGGGGGAGATGGAGGGAGGGGGAGAGAGAGAGAGAGAGAGAGAGAGAGAGAGATGGAGAGAAAAGGGGGGAGATGGAGGGAGGGGGAGAGAGGGAGAGAATAGAGACAGAACAAAAGGAAAATGATGAACGAAGGAATAATAAGGAGGGATCAAGACAGAGTGAAGAGCAGACAGAACTCAAGGGACAGGAAGTAAAGCACACTTCCAAACTAAATATCGCCGTTAAGTAAACATTTAACATCACCCTCGGAGGACGTCACTATAGAAACAAGAGGCTGACATTTCAGTAGGAAGAAGCTCATCCATCCCATAACTCCCATAATGATCTCCAGACAGACAGCCGACAGCATCATTTAGGAGTTGTCATGGCTACCAGTGGGATTACACGACAATATATTTCATGCTTTCTTATTACAGTGTTGCTAACTGTAAGAAAGTGAGAAGTAGCTATTTACTGCATATACTGTATGATAAAGTATAAAGTATATCTACTACTGATAGTATTGATACTAGTAGTGATGTGCTAATATGGGCACTAGTGAGTATCTTACTGTAGTGAGTGATGTACGGACACTAGTGAGTATCTTAATCAGTGATGTACTAATATGGGCACTAGTGAGTATCTTAATGAGTGATATATGGACACTAGTGAGTATCTTAATCAGTGATGTACTAATATGGGCACTAGTGAGTATCTTAATCAGTGATGTACTAATATGGGCACTAGTGAGTATCTTAATCAGTGATGTACTAATATGGGCACTAGTGAGTATCTTAATCAGTGATGTACTAATATGGGCACTAGTGAGTATCTTAATCAGTGATGTACGGACACTAGTGAGTATCTTAATGAGTGATGTACTAATATGGCCACTAGTGAGTATCTTAATGAGTGATATATGGGCACTAGTGAGTATCTTAATGAGTGATGTACTAATATGGGCACTAGTGAGTATCTTAATGAGTGATGTACTAATATGGACACTAGTGAGTATCTTAATGAGTGATGTACTAATATGGGCACTAGTGAGCATCTTAATGAACGATGTACTAATAAGGGCACTAGTGAGTATCTTAATGAGTGATGTACTAATATGGGCACTAGTGAGCATCTTAATGAGTGATGTACTAATATGGGCACTAGTGAGTATCTTAATGAGTGATATACTAATATGGGCACTAGTGAGTATCTTAATGAGTGATGTACTAATATGGGCACTAGTGAGCATCTTAATGAGTGATGTACGGACACTAGTGAGTATCTTAATGAGTGATGTACTAATATGGGCACTAGTGAGTATCTTAATGAGTGATATACTAATATGGGCACTAGTGAGTATCTTAATGAGTGATGTACTAATATGGGCACTAGTGAGTATCTTAATGAGTGATGTACTAATATGGGCACTAGTGAGCATCTTAATGAGTGATGTACTAATATGGGCACTAGTGAGTATCTTAATGAGTGATGTACTAATATGGGCACTAGTGAGCATCTTAATGAGTGATGTACTAATATGGGCACTAGTGAGTATCTTAATGAGTGATGTACTAATATGGGCACTAGTGAGTATCTTAATGAGTGATGTACTAATATGGGCACTAGTGAGTATCTTAATGAGTGATGTACTAATATGGGCACTATTGAGTTTCTTACTAGTGAGTGATGTACGGACACTAGTGAGTATCTTAATGAGTGATGTACTAATATGGACACTAGTGAGTATCTTAATGAGTGATATATGGACACTAGTGAGTATCTTAATGAGTGATGTACTAATATGGGCACTAGTGAGCATCTTAATGAGTGATATATGGACACTAGTGAGTATCTTAATGAGTGATGTACTAATATGGGCACTAGTGAGCATCTTAATGAGTGATATATGGACACTAGTGAGTATCTTAATGAGTGATGTACTAATATGGGCACTAGTGAGCATCTTAATGAGTGATGTACTAATATGGCCACTAGTGAGTATCTTAATGAGTGATGTACTAATATGGGCACTAGTGAGTATCTTACTAGTGAGTGATGTACGGACACTAATGAGTATCTTAATGAGTGATGTACTAATATGGGCACTAGTGAGCATCTTAATGAGTGATGTACGGACACTAGTGAGTATCTTAATGAGTGATGTACTAATATGGGCACTAGTGAGTATCTTAATGAGTGATGTACTAATATGGACACTAGTGAGCATCTTAATGAGTGATGTACGGACACTAGTGAGTATCTTAATGAGTGATGTACTAATATGGGCACTAGTGAGTATCTTAATGAGTGATGTACTAATATGGGCACTAGTGAGTATCTTAATGAGTGATGTACTAATATGGGCACTAGTGAGTATCTTAATGAGTGATGTACTAATATGGACACTAGTGAGTATCTTAATGAGTGATGTACTAATATGGGCACTAGTGAGCATCTTAATGAGTGATGTACTAATATGGGCACTAGTGAGTATCTTAATGAGTGATGTACTAATATGGGCACTAGTGAGTATCTTACTAGTGAGTGATGTATGGGCACAAGTGAGTATCTTAATGAGTGATATACTAATATGGACACTAGTGAGTATCTTACTAGTGAGTGATGTACTAATATGGGCACTAGTGAGTATCTTAATGAGTGATGTACTAATATGGGCACTAGTGAGTATCTTAATGAGTGATATACTAATATGGGCACTAGTGAGTATCTTAATGAGTGATATACTAATATGGACACTAGTGAGTATCTTACTAGTGAGTGATGTACGGACACTAATGAGTATCTTAATGAGTGATGTACTAATATGGGCACTAGTGAGCATCTTAATGAGTGATGTACGGACACTAGTGAGTATCTTAATGAGTGATGTACTAATATGGGCACTAGTGAGTATCTTAATGAGTGATGTACTAATATGGACACTAGTGAGCATCTTAATGAGTGATGTACGGACACTAGTGAGTATCTTAATGAGTGATGTACTAATATGGGCACTAGTGAGTATCTTAATGAGTGATGTACTAATATGGGCACTAGTGAGTATCTTAATGAGTGATGTACTAATATGGGCACTAGTGAGTATCTTAATGAGTGATGTACTAATATGGACACTAGTGAGTATCTTAATGAGTGATGTACTAATATGGGCACTAGTGAGCATCTTAATGAGTGATGTACTAATATGGGCACTAGTGAGTATCTTAATGAGTGATATATGGGCACTAGTGAGTATCTTAATGAGTGATATATGGACACTAGTGAGCATCTTAATGAGTGATGTACTAATATGGACACTAGTGAGTATCTTAATGAGTGATGTACTAATATGGACACTAGTGAGTATCTTAATGAGTGATGTACTAATATGGACACTAGTGAGTATCTTAATGAGTGATGTACTAATATGGGCACTAGTGAGTATCTTAATGAGTGATGTACTAATATGGGCACTAGTGAGCATCTTAATGAGTGATGTACGGACACTAGTTAGTATCTTAATGAGTGATGTACTAATATGGGCACTAGTGAGCATCTTAATGAGTGATGTACTAATATGGGCACTAGTGAGCATCTTAATGAGTGATGCACTAATATGGACACTAGTGAGTATCTTAATGAGTGATGTACTAATATGGGCACTAGTGAGCATCTTAATGAGTGATGCACTAATATGGGCACTAGTGAGTATCTTAATGAGTGATGCACTAATATGGGATGGGAACAGACAAAGGTGAAGACGGAATGTAGGCCAAGAACGAATGAACTGGCGCCCTGGGAGAGAGCTGGGAACGAGGGATGCGCAGAGTGTGTGTGTAGAAGACAGAGGAGCTTGTCTGAATGTCTATAGTGTGTGTGGAGTGTGTGTGTGTAGGAGACAGAGGAGCTGAATGTACAGTATATAGTGTGTGTGGAGTGTGTGTGTGTAGGATTTGGAGTGTGTGTGTGTGTGTGTGTGTAGAAGACAGAGGAGCTCGCCTGAATGTCTATAGTGTGTGTGTGGAGTGTGTGTGTGTAGGAGACAGAGGAGCTGAATGTCTATAATGTGAGATCTCACATGCACATGCGGAGGCTATGGGGGCATGGTTTGTGTGCCTGTGAGGATGCTAGAGGAAAAGACACAGGCTATGGGAGCATGGTATGTGCAGTATGCCTGTGTGGATGCTAGAGGAGGCTATGGGGGCATGGTATGTGCAGTATGCCTGTGTGGATGCTAGAGGAGGCTATGGGGGCATGGTATGTGCAGTATGCCTGTGTGGATGCTGGAGGAAAATACATAGGGCTATGGGGGTGTGGTATGTACAGTATGCCTGTGTGGATGCTGGAGGAAAATACATAGGGCTATGGGGGTATGGTACAGTGGATACTGGAGGAAAATACATAGGGCTATGGGGGTATGGTACAGTGGATACTGGAGGAAAATACATAGGGCTATGGGGGTATGGTACAGTGGATACTGGAGGAAAATACATAGGGCTATGGGGGTATG